>NW_009714497.1:0-39104 GCF_000703405.1 Apaloderma vittatum
GCCCCAGTCCTGCTCCTGGAGGGGCTCCCCTTGACCTGGCTTCCCCTTGGGCATAGACCCATTGGCAGCCACTCTTTGAGTGTGGCCATCAAGCCCGTTCTTTATCCACTGAATTGTGCATCCATCAAATCCGTATTTTATCAGCTTGGAAACCAGGATGTCTTGCAGGACAGTGTCAAAGGCTTTGCTCAGGTCCAAGTAAATGACGTGAGTTGCTCTTCCCTTGTCTATTGATATTGTGACCTTCTCATAGAAGCCACCAGGTTTGTCAGGCATGATTTGCCCTTGGTGAAGCCATATTGACTGTACTCAATCACCTCTTTGTTATTCTTCTGCCTCAGCAGTGCCTCCAGGAGGATCTGCTCAATAATCTTACTGGGCACGGAGGTGAGACTGACTGGCCAATTGTCCCCCAGTTCATCCTTCTTTTCCTTTTTGAAAATTGAGATTATATTTCTCTTTTTCCAGTCAGTGGAGACTTTACCGAACTGCCATGACTTTTGGAATGTAATAGGGAGGGGTTTAGCAACCTCATCTGCCCGTTCCCTCAGTACCCATGGGTGTTTCACCTTGGGTTGCATGGACTTAAGCATTCTCAGGTTCATCAGATGGTCACAAACCTGATCTTCACTTACAATGGGCAGTTCTTTCATCCAACCCCTGCCATTGTCTTCTGTGACTTCGGGAGTGTGGCTGGAGCCCTTGCCAATGAAGACAGAGGAAAAGAACTTGCTAAGAACCTCGGCTGCCTCCAAATTACTTGTCACCAGTTCACTCGTTTCGTTTCTGAGGGGGCCCAAACCTTCCCTGGTGTTTTTCTTACAATTAATATACTTAAAGAAACTTCTGCTGTTTCCCTTGATCTCCCTGGCTAGATTTAATTCTAACTGAGCTTTCGTTTTTCTAACCAGGTCTCTTCCTGCTCTCACAGCTTCCTTATATGCACCCCACTCTAGCCGTCCTATCTTCTACTCCTTGTAAATTTTCTTTTTGTGTGACGGTCTGTCCGGGAGCTACTTGCTCATCCAGGCAGGTCTCCTAGCATTCCTTCCTGCCTTCCTCTTTGTTGGTATGCATGCTTTCATATGTCAGTATGAATGCTTTCATATTTCCTGTCATCTGAATGCCACTTCCAGCTGTATGCCTAACAGCTATTTCTAGACTTAAGAGGTGTCTTAATTTCAGTTTCTTTCATTAATTTTTCCAGGCAGGGTTCCAAATAATAGGGTCTGGTTTCTTCACTTCACTGTTCTTTCGCATTTGTTCATTAGGACCTGCAAGAAAAACTGGAGTGACCAAAATGATACCATTTTGTCTGAACTTTGCAACACCATACCTATAAAAAAGGAGAGGTAGCAAATCTGTTGGTGTTACTTCTTTTCAGTGGCACCTTTGACTCAGTCCAGCTAGCAAAAAGTCAACTGAACTATACCAAAAACTGCAGTTGAGGCTCTCCTTACTGAACTCTCCTACTAATCTTAGCGCTTCTTTGAGTTTAGCACCCATGGCTTTATTTGTAATGTAGCGAGTACAATCAGAAGTCAGACACGTTTTGTTATGTGATTTGATTTTTTGTGGATGATTTCGTAATGTTGTCTGTCACCAAAAATGTGCCACTTGAATTTGTGCTGTAATGGTGCTGTAGGTGTGACAATACATTGCCAACAGTAAAGTGTGATATTTATACCATCTGTTCTAGTTCAGGCCTTGAAGGAGAGTGTCATGGTCCCACGATGCAGTATAGAGTGTGTGAAAATCCTTCTTGTCCTGCTGGCATGCCTGCCTTCAGGGACTGGCAGTGCCAGGCATTCAGTGTCAGATCTTCATATCAGAAGCACGTGCACCAGTGGCAAGCGGTCATCGATGATGGTAAGTACAAACCATCTCCTAGATCCTTATCATCTGTTCATATGGTTTATAGCTCGTTGGTATTGTTGTTGATTAAGAAAGATAAGAGTAAAAACTAAATAGCAAGCAAACAAACAAGCCCCAGGACCAAGATTTTGGTAAGTCATTTCTTTTTGATAGACAAGATCTGGTGCTAGTTTCACACACTCTGGAATCTTTTGTCTTATGGTCCTATTGAATTTTTTCTTCTTCATATGTCATGACTACATTTGAACTGACAGTATCAGTCCTGTTTAATCAGAAATATAGTGTGAAGTTACTTAGAAGTACAGCTTCCTAGGGGAATGCTGCATCACTAATCATGCGTGTGTCAGTTACACTTCTCCCTACAAAGCCAAAAAGACCATATGGATATTGTGAGCTTCTATTTTCTGGAAGGAGAGGGCACTTTTAGCTTAACACTTGAGTATTTCACATACTAGTGCTTAATTTTGGAAGAAATCCGTGTGTAATGCATACTGCAAACTTCAGTAAGATTTCTATAAATCCTAAAACCCACTGCATGCAAAGTCTTGGCATTGTGCATGCATGCTTCATTGTAACAAACTTGCTTAAACGCTGCATCATTAGGAGAGTACTTGAGCAGGAGTATAGTAATGTCAATTAAGAGTATCCACAAAAGTAACATCGGTGTAAAATAGGAGGACTTAGAAAACAAAATGTTCTACCAGAGTTCTTGCCTGGAATCTGATCAACAGCTGCCAAAAGCCTTAATTATTTGCACTCTTAGCCTTTAGTAGACACTAACTGTGGACACTAGCATGTCCAAAATAGTTGTTGTATTTGAGTGAAGTCTCTTGCAGTCTGTTGAAGTTGTCTGATGTTGTTGAGTTTCTGCCTCATTGAGTTCAGTGTCCTTAAAATAATGTTTAGCTCGTTAATCTTGTATTTCTTTAAAAAATGCTAGTACATGCTTAAAGCTCCCAGGGAACTTTGTGATTACTATTTAAGGAGTATAACAAGGATGCAGAGGACACAAACTCAGGCAGAGACTCACACTTCTCAGCTGGAGATGTCTTATGTCTGACTGGCTTCACATGTTGGCAGAAGATATCCCATCTGTTTGCACCAGTCCTCTAGAAATACCCAGAGGCTGTGTCAGTTTTAGCAAATTAAATGTGCTCAGACCACTCTCTGTAAGTCAGCTGGCACAGAAGTCCTGTGTCCATATTTTTCAACACTTTTGCACTCTAAAAAGGATGGCGATGTCCATACTGCTTTTGGAAATGATCCTTTGCAGGTGGCAATTTCCAGTCTAGACTGAGCTAGTGCTAGTTAGCGCATGAGAAAAAATGTGGCATAGGCTGTTTTACAGTTCAGCTGTATAGACAGTAGAATTCCAGTGCCCGTGAATGTTTCCTGGAACTGTTTAATTTACTAATAAAAATGCACTCCAGGAATCAAGAAGTCAGTATGAAGTCAGAGTGCTGTAGACTGTGTCCAAGTGAAATCAGTTTCAAGTTCAGGATTGACCTTATCCTTTCAAAAATCTGCAACAGATTTAGAAAGAAGTTCTTAGTCAGTACACTTGTGAATAAAGATATGAAAAAGTAATGTAATTTTGTACTCAGTTGACCACTGAGAGGTGACTTTGCTTATTTTATTTACTTTTTTATTCTGTCTCAAAATTAGAAGTGGTTTGCAGAAGTTTTAGAAATGTAGTAGAAATTTGCCTGACCTTGGTAAAGATATTAGAAAGAATGCATTCAGGTTTTTGTCTTTTTTTTTTTAATGTGGACTTTGTAAATCCATATATTTTTCTTCCCAGGCTGTCTCAGTTACTTTTTTTTTTTTTCTTTGACCTGTATAGTTAGAAAATCTGGAAAGTGTTAAGTTTCTTTTTTAACCAATATTTATGATCTGCCAAAAATATTGTAGAATGAAAGTATAGATTACAACCAAAATATTCCAACAGCTGTAATGCACATAGTCTTAATTGCAACGATGAACATGACATGAGTACTATGTAAGCCACGTTTATAGCACCAGTATGCTCTAGCAGAAAAAAGAAGTTGAGTTTTTCAAACAGCTGAGAAAAGGATCAAAAACTTGTTTGCATTTTATCTATGGTAATGCTGATGTACATTCATGCCACACAGACAAGCAAATATCAGTTTTAAAGATAATGTTGATTCTCATTCTGTATTTGTTAAGTGGTGTTTTACCAATGTGGGGTTTTTTTCCATCAATTGCTACTACAGAAAAGCCATGTGCCTTATTCTGTTCACCGACTGGAAAGGATCAACCTGTTCTTCTAACAGAAAAGGTGATGGATGGGACTTCCTGTGGCCAGCATGGGTTAGATGTCTGTGCAGATGGTAGATGCCAGGTATGAATTACTTGTTTTGAACCTGAGTACGCAGGCACATGTATGCAAGGGATTATGTTTGATATGCACATGTGTTATTTCTGTGATAACATATTGCAGCACTTTGTGACCAAGACTGAGTGGCCCTTTCTGTGTCATGTTAAAATATTTTAAGCTAGTTTCACTCAGTGCAACACATGTGAAGCAGCTGAAGAGTTAGCTTGGGGAGTGCGTATCTGTGATGATAAGGACGTGTGTAGAAAACTGCTGCAGAGTGGAAAATTATTTTGAGTGATTTTGTCTTTTGAGGGAAGGCCCAGCTTTCAACAGATTGGGAAATTTTGCCATGGGATGTATGTATGTATGTTTGGTTCTGCTTTTTTCAAAAGTACAAAATTTTATATCTAAACAAACCAAGACCAAAGAATCAGAATAATGGGTAAGTAAATCTGAGTACTTATGCTATTCCTGATCCCCAGAATTCACATGGTTCATTGAAGTTTTTTTTGCCACTTTTTTAGTGCCTCATATGGAAACCCTTCTATTTGAAAATCCCACGAGGATGGTTTGTTTTCTTTGTCCATTTATCATTACATACATTGAATTCAGTAGAAAAAAAGCACCTCTAATACAGAAACATCATTGCTGGATAGTGTAATAACTTCAACGAATTAATTTAGAGATGCCTGCATACGTATGTAGATGCATACAAATGCATATCATAGAACTGCAGAATCGCAGAATGTAAGGGGTTGGAAGGGACCTTGAAAGATCATCTAGTCCAGCCCCCCTGCCAGACAGGATCACCTACAGTAGGTCACACAGGAACATGTCCAGGCAGGCTTTGAAGGTCTCCAGAGAAGGAGACTCCACAACCTCTCTGGGCAGCCTGTGCCAGTGCTCTGTCACCTTCACAGTGAAAAAGATTTTCTTTATGTTTACATGGAATATATACATATATATATGTACTTATAGGTGTCCTTTCTTGAGTGACTGCGTGCAACAAGAATACACTCAAATACTTCACTGAATTGAGGCTTTAGTTCACCATGTAAAAATTACAGGTTTAATAACAGTGATAATAAATAACCCGTTCTTCCTGAAAAAATGTTGTTTGTTCTGTCATTCACTTTACTTTTGGGGGTGTGGCAAAAAAACTCCCATATTTTGAGTAGAAAGCTGTGATGTTGCACACATTGCAGTCTCCAAGCAGGAGGGACTCTGAGGGTGCTGTGGCTCATGAGTACCAGAGGTCCCAGGCGGAGTTGGGAACATGGTGGTTTTCCTCTCGGAGAGCAACTGGTAGAGTTGGCCAACCATACGGGAAGAGTGAATGCAGCGGTCTATGTAAAATCATATAAAAAATTAGTATGGAAGGTTCTCTGTGCATGAACTAGTGCAGCCCTCATTCTGAGCAGGGTTAGGGTGTTTTGCAGAAGAGTCTGATGCCACTACTAAAGGCATCTTTATGAAATACATGGCCTGTGGCTCAATAACTTTATTTTCTTCTGCCACAGAAATTTGGCTGTGATGGCATATTAGGATCTCTGGCTCGTGAAGATCATTGTGGTGTATGCAATGGTAATGGGAAGTCATGCAAAGTTATTAAAGGTGATTTTAACCATACCAGAGGAGCAGGTAAGTCTGATTATTTCAGACACTCAAGAAGGCAGGAGCTGTTTGATTACTTTGAGCATTACGATCTTTAAAAAGCTATATTTCTTAAAATTGTACACTTCATCACAAGAACTGGTCTACATTTTTTTTTTTTAAGATAGTAAGACATTTAAGATAGGAATGTGTATTTTTAAATTTAATTGCTGCAGAATTATTGCAAATTGTTTCAACTGTAAAATTAAGGAATTGTCCCATTTTTCTTCTATTAGGACAAATTATTTCATAGAAAAGCGTGATTTTTAAAAATATATGAAATAAAAATTATTTCTTTATTAAATAAATAAACTGTAAATTCTTACAGTGTTTAGATTAATTTAGCTGCTCTTCAGAAAAAATACCCTAATTATGGTCTCTTACCTGGAGTAATGGCATTAAAACAAGCAGGGCGGTGGAAGAAAATAAAGCCAAATGTGTGAAGAAGTCTTATATCTTTACATTTTTTGTTGTTTTATTCCGATAATAACATGTAATAAAAAACAAATAGATTTTGTGATGCAGAATGAACATGAGATTTTTCAAACACTGCCGTGATCTGTCGTTTGAACCAGAATAATTGACTAGATCTAGCACAGTAGTGCTGACAGAGCACTGAAATCATAGTAATGTATGCCATACACTGTGTGTACTTTCTCGTCAAGTCTTGTCTTTCAAATAGCGTTCAGCCAGCTGTTTTCAGCACTTGTTTGGCATTGCATTTTCATTTTCTTCAGTAGAAAATGTGCACAATTTCAGGGCAATAAGTAAATCACATAAAAAATACTGTAATTAGAATCAGATAGTATATCTTTGAAATTATGCGTTATAGACTGAAGCATTAAAAAAAAGAAAACGTGAGACATAGTCTTCAGATGTTTACGTCTGGTCATCTCTTAAGCTGAGGGTAACACAGAGCAGGAATCCCAGACTGTGGATGAGCCTAGAGAACTACAAAAACTACAAAGAAAATAGCTGCTAGTAGAAATTACAATGTGTCAGTTCTCTTTTTGTAGCTAGTGTGAGTATTCATACACTTTTATTCAGGTTTCTGTATCAACCCAGGATATTGTGATCTCGCCCTTGAAACAACTGCCTAAGTTATTGTCCAGTAAGTTTCCAAGAAGTTGGACTGTCAGCAATACGTGGGAGTGCTGTAAGCTCTTAAGGAGATTAAAGATAAACAGTGCTGCTTTACAGCAATTCATTTTTCATGTTTCAGGATTACTGAAAACGTGCTGTAAATGCTTGATATTTTCTTATAGAACATTGTGTAGCTACATGGAATAAAAACTTGTTTTACTGTCCGCTTTTTGAAGTACACCTAGATAATTGTTTTTCTTTATTTATAGCATTCCTAAAAAAGTGTTTTTCACCTGCATTGTCTTTTCACCCTTTTTTACCTAAAGCAAATTACTCAACAGCATTCCTAGTGCCCCACAGAAGGGAAGTAATTGTAATGTAAACCAAATAACTAATAAATAGAATTCAAAACTAAAGCCGTTCATAACAGGCTTTGAATATGTTAAAGCAAGAAGAGGGAGAGTGAGCACAAAATATTAAAAAAAAAATGCCACCAAAACCAAATCCAAACAGTGGATAGTTTTCAGTGTCATATCATTTGTCCCTACATGCTGATTGAGGTTGAAATTCGTTTATTTTCCACATAGAGTACTGATGATGACACAAAACTACCTGGCCAGAGACAGCTTCATTTGCTCCAGCCCAAAACTGCCCAGCTGCCCTAGTTCTTGTTGGTTTACTTTGCTATACTCTTATAATCGTGTATATATTATATATATGCATTACAGATAATGCACAGTTTCATAACTTGTTTTGTTTCAACATTTTGCAAGAACCCTATATTAATTATATAACTATATAAATTGTAACTTGCTATATAAATTGTAACTTGCAACAATTAAAAAGTGAAATAGGAGGGGAGAAATGAAGAAACATGCAAGATGTACTTTTCTGCCCTTTTGTATTTAACTCAGGACATCTGGTCTCATGTCTAGGTTATGTGGAAGCTTTGGTGATACCTGCAGGAGCAAGGAGAATCAAAGTTGTTGAAGAAAAGCCAGCTCACAGTTATTTAGGTAAATGTCATATATTTTAGTATTCATGTCTTATTTTGGTCAGTACCGAAGAGTGCTAGCTAAACATGCTTTTGTGATTTAACAAAACTCTTGAGTGGGAAAAAAAACCAGACATATCTGTGAAGTATAAATCCAAAGAAATTTTGTATAAATAGCAAAATAAAAGTGAGATTGTAGCACTATTCTTCATATAGATTTTATTCTGAATATTTGTCTCATCTCATTTTGTTTAGAGAATGTTTCAAATAATGGATTTGGATGATTTATGAAAAATTCTTCATATTTTAACACTTTCAATTATTCACATTAAAAGCACTGAAGAAAATACTTCACAATGAAACCAGTGAAAAAAGTTTTGTGCGGAAACATGTAATAGTTTGTGTTAAGACAACAAAAAACCACACTGACCACCATATAGCAAATCATTTAAAAAGTCGAATATTCTAAAATTAGACTAGGAACACAGCAAAGTGAGTGAATTGTCTGAATGTTTGAGTGGCCAAATTTAATCACAGTGATTTTTCTTTTTTATTTTTTCCATTTCTGTGAAACTATCTTTCTTTAAAAAAGAAGTTTCTATCTTCTAATGAGTTTTAAAATTGTTGTGTAGGAGAGTATAATTTTTTACTATTATTGTTACAGAGTTTAAGTTAATATAAGAAATACCGTAATTGATGCTGTTCCATGCACTGCTTAAGCTTAAATTGAGAGAGACTTAATACGTAAAATGGAACAATGAAGCGAAAAAATCCCTAGTTTTATCACTATTCTTAGTTCTAGTCATAAGTATTATCTACATTTTAAGAAATTTTTGTATAAGTGTTCTAGTACTTCAGCTGAGAGAATGTTGAAGATGGTGAACCTTATTTATGACAGCTTAAGTTATGAATAGGTGACTCTCAGTTTATGATGGAATCTTCATCTGTCCTGTTATGTATCAAAGGAGATATAGAGATCTGGATTATTTCATTATTTCCCAATGGACCATAGACAGAGATATGTAAGAGTATAAGAATTTTCATTGGCATATTTTCTCAATATTCTAATTATTGTTTGTTGTTAACACACGTGGGCAACAGAAACAGTATTTTTTTTTTAAATAGTGTAAATATGAATAAATGTTGGAATTTTACTTAGGGAAATTAATTCCTTTTTCATGAGTACCAAACTGATTCATGCCTTGCCTTACAAAAGGCAAAAAGGATGTAGTGCTTTTATGCCCATGAAGTACTGTCAGTCATGCTGCTTCTTTTTGCACATGATCAGCTCTTAATTGCCTGTCGTTTTAATTATACTTTTCTTAATTTTACTGGCGTCTGTCTGAATGAGGGTCAGCCAGTATTTCACTGCAAGATATTTCAGTTAAGCCTTCAGGAGGAAGAAGGAGCAGTTCTGTTACATTATTTTGAAGTAAAACCTGTGTTGCAACTTTTTTTTAATTTTTTTTTTTTAATAGCAGAAAGTATTATAACTTTCTTAACTTAGAGGAGATTGATTCTGAAACCATAAAAATCTGAAGTGGAGTAACATTTTGAATAGTGACATATTTGAATGGGAGCAATGAAGTTATGGGGAGCAGGCATAAGTCTTTTATCTTTAGAAACAACATTCTTCAAAATACCATGATTAAAACTGTGAAAGGTAGTAAAGATTAAATTCTGTCATGTTTCTGATTAATTTTCCATCTTCTAGTTCTGCATGCTAGTTCTGTGTTGCATGGTGCTTTACTATCAGCATTTCTGTACTTGAAATGGGTCATTACAGGCCAACACTGTTTTTATTTTGCTACCTGTCATATACACATTTCAGGAATAAAGTCTTTGAATAATGTAGCTCATTATAAAATTAATAATTGTATAATTAGAGAAACAGCTGTAACCACAATTTAATATAGTGTACACTAAGAACTGTGGCTTACAAAACAGAAGCTAATTTAAACTGAGGGAAGATTTGATACTTCTTGTAAAGTACCAGTTAAAAATGGAGTCAAAATGAAATGCCCTTCTCTGGTTTCACTCGGAAAGCAGAGTCATTGCGGTAGTGTTGCTAAAGTGATCAGTAAAACTACAGCCTGCATCAGGAGCATTATTGAGTGACTGTGCTGCTGAAGCAGATCTTTAAGAGGAGTTCCACCTGAGCACTTCAGATATCTTCTTTATCTGAGGTATACCACCACAGTAACAGGAGCTCTGGCATCCTAGGAGAAGAGATGAAGCATAACTGAATTTGTTTACTGAATAAACTGAATTTATGCATTGATGTCTATCCTGTCTGTTCTCCCCTGTGAGAAGGTAGGAACAGTGATACACATTAGATATTCCTCCCTACTGAAGTTTTATCAGAAAAGACATAAAAATTTGTGATTCTTCTTTCATCAGTAGAGTATTCAGTAGCAGTATAGAGGAGGGAGGGTGCTTATATTTGAGAATATTTCCTAAAGCATATACTTACTAATTTTGAAATTAGAATTCATTATTTTAAGAAAGAATGTTGAGATTTATTTTCAAAGAACAAACTAGCAGTAATAACCCTGTCTGCTTATAACCATGCTGACATGAGACTTGACTCATTTTCAGTTAATCAAAAATCATTATTGTATGAACAGCTATAAAATAGCTATTTCAAGCATTATCTAGATCCCTGTAGTCTAAGATAATGCCTTTTTCTGATGCTAAATTTAAATTTACATTTGGCAGCTGTTAAAAGATTTTTCAAAACAAGTTCTTTATGTAGGTTACAAAAAGGAAGATTACAGTATTTTTTGGTATAAGAGGTACACTAGACTTTGAGATTAAAGAACTTGTTCATGTGACACTTGTACAATGACATAACAGGTCTAGGCCCTATAGTGCATCAAGAGGATTGTTTAATGGTATATAACTATACAAATGACTTAAAATCTAAAATTTGGCTGTTTTTTATGTGCAGATTCTAAATGCGAGAAATGATTTGTTTTCAGATGAACTGAAGAATTGTATTAGCTGTGCCATTATTCTCAAATATGCAGTCAAGCTGCTTCAGGGATATAGACTTAGGATCTGCAATTTAGCACTGCATGACATTGTAATTTCTGATTCTCTGACAGGTATCAAGTTCATAGATGTGTTGTGTTCTGATTTCCTTTGTGAAATGTGTTTTCTAGTTAAAATAAAAGCATACTTATCCAGCTTGAGGACTTTAATAGTCCAACATCTGCTGGGAAAACAGCATAGCAAGCTGAAAACAGTCCAGAAGACTCTTGGAGTGCATCGAAGATAATTCCTTCATCCAGGTTATAGACAGCCCAACCAAAGAAATAGCATTAATGGACCTTTCTGGTTGCTTACAAACATAGATGAACTATTTAGAGAGGTCAAGACTGATGACAGCCTGGGTTGCCACAGTCATGCCCTGGTGGAATTCATGGTCTTGAGGGATGTGGGCCAGGTGAAGACTAAAGCCAGGATTCCAGATGTTAGGAGAGCAAGCTTTCAGTTGCTTAAGGAATTAATGAATGGAACTCCCCAAGAAACTGCCCTTGGTTAAAGGTGCAGAACAGATCTGGCAGCTCTTTAAGGACATTTTTCCTAGATCACAAGACCTCTCAGTTCCTGTGGAGGAAGCTGAGATGGCTGATTAAGGACCTTCTGATCAGATTAAGGGTAAGAAGGAAATGTGTAAGCAGTAGAAGCAGGTACATGTATCCTGAGAAGAATATAAGGATGCTGCTTAGTTGGGTAAGGATGGGATCAGGAAAGCTAGGGAACAACTGGAGCTGAATTTGGCAAGGAATGCCAAGAATAAGGGCTTCTACAGATATGTTAGTCACGAAAGGTGCATTAAAGAAAATGTATATGCACACACAGACACACCCTGATAAATAAGACAGGAGAACTAGTGGCAATGAACATGGAGAAGGCTGAGGTATTCAGCAGTTCTTTGCCTCAATGGTAAACACTCTTCCACATCTCTGAAGTCCCTCAACGTCAAGGTAGGGACTGGTGGAATGAATTCTCTCCTATCATATGTCCTGTTTGAGACCACCCGAGGAACCTCAACACACACAAGTCCATGGAACTCACTGAAATGCATCCCAGTGTCCTGAGGGAACTGTATGACATAGTTGCCAAGCCACTGTCAAATGTATTTGAAAAGTCATGCAGTCAGGTGAATCACAGAAGCATAGAATCATAGAATTGTAGAATCATAGAATGTGTTGGGCTGGAAGTGACCTTTAAAGGTCGTCTAGTCCATCCGCCCTCTAGTGAGCAGGGACATCTTTAAGTAGATCAGGTTGCTCAGAGGCCCATCAAGCCTGACCTTGCTTGCCTCCAGGTGTGGAGATTCTACCACCTCTCTGGGCAACCCGTTCCAGTGTTTCATTGCCCTCATTGTAAAGAACTTTTTTCTAACATCTAATCTAAATCTACCCTGCTGTACTTTAAAACCATTGCCCCTTGTCCTATCGCTGCACACCCTTGTGAACAGTCCCTCCTCAGCTTTTCTGTAGCCCCCTTCAGGTAATGAAAGGCTGAGATAAGATCTCCCCAAAGGGTTCTCTTCCCCATGCTGAAGGAATAAGGAATGTCGCACCATTTTCTAGAAAGGGTAGTAAGGAAGACCCTGGGAACTACTGACCAGTCAGCCTCACCTCAGCTGAAATTTTTAAAAAGTTAGGCAAAACTCAAGTCTTAATGTTAAGATGGCTTGAAAGGAACAAAAAACAACCTAGTTAGAAGTGAGACAGTGACTTCCTTGACAAAAGATACCAGTGAAGGTACTCTCATTTAGAATTGAATTTCAGATATTTTTTGTATTTTCTTGAGAAAAATAAGGATCAGTCAAAATGACATTGTTTTGATACTTTTCTGGAGAGTATGACTGAATTTTGCACAGAGCAAAAGAGAACATTCCCAATTTGTGAAGATGTCAGCTTCCTTCTTATTTTGGTACAGATGCCTCTTTTATTAATGTCTCTGTAAAGTGTGGCAATTTCAACTTAAGCAAACATTTCAAAGTTAATATAGTGATGTAGTATTTTACGGTTGGCTGTAGAAAATAATAAAGGGTTAGCAGACACAGATTTACCAAATTAAGGACCAGGACTCAGGCATTGTTGCTCCCTGGTGAGCACTGGGAGGTGCAATAGCTGAGCCGCGAAACGCTGCACCTATATGGCAGTGTAGTGTCTCACACTTCATTAAAATTGGAAGAGTGTATATCCCTGGTACAGTAATTGCAAAATACATTACACGCATCACCATCACTTAATTGTTATTGTGATGATGGCTGCTCTATGCTCTGCAGATGTGCACTTGTGATTAGCTCCTCTTTTTTAGCACAGAAATTTTGGTCTTGGTTACAGTTGCAGTAGGTTTTCCCAGTCCAAGTTTTCCATGTTTTTCTTTTTAGTTGTAGACGTATTGATTGATTTGTTTTATAACCTGAGAGAGGATACACTTGTGCACTGAATTTTTCTTCCTGCTTTGTATTACTTTGTGCAGGAAATCCTCTTCTATCAAAACTGAATCAGAGTGGGAGTATATGTGTGGTGTGGAATAAAACTCAGTGAACTTGCGCACAATGTGGCAGAGTCAGGAAGAGAATCCAAGCCTAAATTTCAGGCTTGTGAATACCCTTTCTTACTTTGTCTAACCCACTGGCTCAAGTGAGGAATCTAAAAGTAGAAAATGCAAGATCTTGCCATATTTCTGTATTCTGGGACTGGGATTCCGGTCCCTTGCACATGTCTCCATGATGGGTCTGCTGGGTCTGCTGCTCTCTGGGGAGAGGATGCTGCTCCATCTGAGCAGCATGACCCGACTGGACCTCAGCACTTTCAGGCACATTTGCTTAGTTTCTCCACTGGGAAGAGGCCCCTACACTTTAAACACTAAATAGAATTCAAATACCATTAATAATAGAATGTTTAAAACTAAAATACCAATTTTTAAGTCTTGTAAAATCACTGGTTATTTTTAGTACAGGGCTGTTCTACAGCATTAAAGGATTTTATAGTCTTAACATTTATTACACTGTGCTGCAGTTGTACACATCAGTGATGTCTTACGCAATTGGTTTTCTGGCAATTCATAGACCTGTTGTCGTCGTTTCCCTTGGAAACAAAACATAACAGTACAAATATGAATAGGAGAGAAGATGATTACAGGAGTGACTCACATTAGCTTACAACTTTAAAAAAGAAATTTTGGACAAAGCTTAAACTATTGAGGTACTCTTACAACAATCTGATGCCAAACATGCAATTTCAATGAAGAGGAATGTGTAAAATTTTTTATCCAGAAGGGGACTTCAAATATATTCTACCTCACAAGATTATTCTGACTTATTTGAATAAAATAAAATAAAATAAAATAAAATAATAAAATAAAATAAAATAAAATAAAATGAAAGTTTTTCACAGAAGAATTTATTCCGTTTACTGTTGAAAATTAATGTAAAATCCTGTGTTTGAGTGTATGAAATATATCCTGCTTGACTTGATGATGCTTTTGGATATAAATTAGACCAACTAGAGGAATGATTCAGCCAAAAAGAACAAGCTTTTCCTATTTGTTAGAAGCATCTTATGTATTGAAAGAATATAAAATAAGTGTTTACGTAGGGTGACAGTAGTATCGTCACAATCTAAATTGGAGAAAAAATGCAAATGTAGTTGTTAGAGGGAAGCCTAAACTAGAATTTTTTTTGAAGTGGTAGCCTATTTCCACAAATCTTGAAGAGTGTCCTGTGAAAATTTTGTTTCCCATGCCTTTATAGATTATAGAAATGACTGCCCTGGGAACAGAGAATGATATCCTTTGCCTTTAATTAGTCCAGTGATCAAGTGATGAATTCTGCTGGAGCCTGTCAATCTCTTCAAGCATTAAACCATTGATGTTAACTTCAAGTAACGTTAAACACACATGTTTTTTTGAAGCATTCTTTCCAGAAAGTGTTTCTGAAGCATGTTCCAACTAAAGTTCATGTATAGTATGATCTAAAAATATCTTTTCAAAGTTAGGTGGTTTTACCTGCTTGTTAAATTATCCAAACATGAAGTGAAAGGAGGCCCAAATCTCTACTAAGCAGACACCTTTGACACTGGTCTTTTTAAATATATTTTGCAGCTCTTCGAGATGCAGGAAAACAGTCCATCAATAGTGACTGGAAGATAGAGCATTCAGGAACATTCAATATTGCCGGCACCACTGTCCATTATGTTCGGAGAGGTCTCTGGGAGAAAATATCAGCCAAAGGCCCCACAACATCACCTTTACATTTACTGGTATGACAATATGGATTACTTGATTCCTGTCCTATAGCATGGTAACTAGTATTTTCTTCCAGGCTCCTGAAGATATGTCTGCTTTTATATGTATAGATACACGTTCTTAAATATATAAAAACGTCAACTGACTCTTAAATCTGAGAATAATCTTTGTGTTGTTGAGGAAAGATTGAAGGACATTCCTACAAATCCCATAAAAAGCTGATGTGCTACCTAAGGAGAGAGATTCAAGTTAATATTAGGTGTTTTCTGTCCTGGTTAACTACAGCACAGCATCGCCGTTTCAGAATTGCAGTCACTAAAGTTCTTCATTAAGGGGGAAACTAATTTCAATGTAGGGGAAGAAGAGCTGATAGCTACCAGAAAGAAAGAGAGAGAGATGATGAGGAAGTACTTCTCAATTCAAAATCTTTCAAATGTAAGGGATTTTCTGGTGTATCTGAAATAATTTTAATTCAGATGCATCTAGGAAAGACCTCCTTTATTTAAGAGCACTGACATCACAAGACATAATCGTCCTCTGTATTTCTGGTGACTTCTCTTTGCTTATTTCGTATGGAGAGCTTTTCAACCCTTATGCTAAGTAAAATGATTTTTCCCATTGTTTTGATTTGGATACTGTCAATGATTTCTTTTTCAAAATCCATCAGGAGGGTTGAAGTGCTGTAGAGCATGAAGTCACTCTGTTGTACTTTTCAAGATTGTCTTCTCACAGTTCTGAGTTTATCTTCCACCTTGTCTGTGTACATCGGTAGGTTTTCCTTCCCGTATCTTGCAGGTGCTGCTCTTCCATGACCAGAGCTATGGTCTGCACTACGAGTACACAATCCCACTGGATCCTCTTCCTGAGAATCAGAGCTCTAAAGTACCAGAGCCACTCTTCATGTGGACTCACTCTGGCTGGGAGGACTGTGATGCTGTATGTGGAGGAGGTAAAATAAAAGAGAAATGTAGAGACACACCACATGTATTAAAAATGTATTTGCATATTCAAATGCATGAATGTACGAAATGTGGATGTATACACAAAACATTCACGTGTGTGTACACACTCTGTGTATATATACATCAATTAAAGCACATGAGGTATTAATATTTAAGATTCTGATGATGAGTGTGGTGTATTTAACAGTAACATCCTCATTGTGGCTTGTATGATTCTGTACAATGGTGGACACACTTCATTCTCATGCTTCCTGATTATATTAAAAGAAGAGTGATAACTCTGGGAAAAGATTCAAACTAAATAAAGTAAGTAGAAGAGGTAGCGAGGGAACAAAATCTAGATTAGCAAAGTAAATTCAGGACACAGTTTCCAAAAAGAAATACAAGTGCAAGAGCTAGAACAAGGATGTAAATTTCATATGCATTCCACTCTGTGTTTGGAACTATTGAGGATAAATGATCTGTAAAAGACATTTCAAACCACAAAAAAGCTGAACCCCCATCTCAGGCCAAATACGTACAGTTAGTAACATGAGTTGAGGATGATCCAGAAACATATGGAACAGATATTACAACAGCAGATTTTAGTATACTGGTGTGATATTTTTCCTATTTTTATGTTTATAAACAAAAAAAAAAAGTCGATTTGGAAGAACAAACTACCATTCTGAAAACAAATGTTGGAACACAAACAGTATTAGATTAAAAAAATCCTTTACAAATACTGTTTAGAAAATAGTTATTGAAATAGATAACTACACTGAAAAAAACACTTCTTTTTTTTTTTAATGCAACCCATAGAGATCTGTTCATGCCTTATGCAGTTAGTCAGACTTACACAATGAAAACTATACTGATTCCGATACCCATCCTTCCAGCTTAAGAACTTGACAGTCACGATTGCTCTGATCAGCAGTTTTGAAAATGCTGGTGCACCTTGTGATTGAATAAGAAGGCCTGGAAATGCTGTACTTTCTCATAACAGCAGCATAAGGAACACTGTGTTCTAGCTCTTTTGACTCTGTGAACAATCCTGGTGTCGTGACAGACTACTATAGTTTCCATAAACATGCTTTTTGTGGCTTGGTAAGAAAGCTTCTTCCCTGAAGGTAATTTGTACGTGATGCTAGTAGCATCCTCTGCTTATTAGTAGTGCATTCCTATTCAGTTGGAATATTCATGCTTTTTGCAGCTTCCTGAAGTATTTTTAGAATAATTTTAATGCTACCATAATCCCACATCATTACCCCAAATGTTTCTAAAGTTACAGATCATCTGGAGAAGCCTTAAAATGCAGTATATTGGTAATTTATTCTACATTCATGATTAAATAAATATTTAAGCGTTTTACTGTAATGTTTATTTATCATATTTTTCTGTTGTATCTGGCCTTCATTTTGCATTACTGTCTAAAATAGATAAGTTAATACAAAGTTCCATAAAAGGTACTTTTACTGCAAATGTTCTGAAATATAAGTGAAATACATTTTTTACTTTAGATAAAACCATTTTAACTGTACTTTTAGTCCTTGGCTTAAATATGAAGGAATAATGAAATTAAAATACAGCACTTTGTATCCAGTAAATATTTGTGTTTCAATTTTAAACATTAATATTTTGATGACTCTGATTAAAGAATGTGACAGTTATTGGTAATTCTGCTAAAAAAGTTTAAAGTGTATGTCAAGATGATACTGTTGATGCAATCATGTGGTTTCATGCATGTTTATTCAATTGGCCTGTGCCCTCCTGTGTTGCAGAAGAGCTTTCTTTGTGTGCGAGAGAATACGAATACGCAGAAAGATATGTAAATGCAGAAATAAATGTCAGACGTTTCAGATGCTGTATATGACAGATTAGTTGCATGTACTGTCACATACACAAGCGTCATGTAAAATGTCAGCTGTAGTCACACACATAATGCACATTTATAACTTACCTGCTCCATCCACAGACACCTACTGACTGTAGATGAACATGACATACTTGAAAATCTGTTCTGTTCCTGTAACCTAAAATTTAACCGCAGGAACAAATGATTAAGAACCTATTTTCTACTGATTGATGTCTTTAATTCAAGTATTGCTAGTTTTCTAAAAATTAGGCTCCAATCTAATTAAGTTACACCTTGTCCTTCCTTTTTTAACAAAGCTGCATATTTTTGGTTTCCCCACACACCTGCTTTATTTTTTACTAGGTGAAAGAAAGACAACAGTCTCTTGCACAAAGATTATGAATAAGAATATCAGTGTTGTGGACAACAAGAAGTGCAAATATTTAACGAAACCTGAACCACAGATCCGCAAGTGCAATGAGCAGTCATGCCAGACCAGGTAATGGTGATTCGATTAAATTCAACTGTAATATCTAGATGTGAAAATCATTTGAGCTAAGAGAGGTGACTGTGTCTGGCAATGAATGTGCAGTTAATGCATACACCCAAGAAGGTTATGTAGTGCAAAATGTAGGGATAGCAGAAACACTGGCTGTTATTTTTCCTGAGTTTTAATGAAAGAGAGCCCATAGGCACCATGCCTAAATCAGTTCTTATTCAATAAACCAGCTCATTACTTTCCACAGGAAGTGTTCTCATAGACTGGTATGTACTATGAAATTGAAATCTAAATGCTATTTATATGAAATTTAATGAAATATAATCCCATGTTTTTCATTAATGACATATTTTAGTGTATTGTTCAGTCAAGGCTTTGCTCCTTTAAAAGCTCTCGGTAAGCCGTGGGTGCCCTAAGTAATAAATAAATAAATAAATGACCATTAATGGAGTTTTCTACCTTGGTACAACTTGAAGTGCAGCAAGCCTTCCCCTCACCCCTCTCCTCCCTCTGCCCTCTGCTCCCTCTGTATCAATGGGGAATAATGGAACAGTGGCAAAAGCAGGAGGAGCTTTTTTCCTCCCAGTTTCATCCCAGGAGGCAGCTGCAGTCTGCAGCCTGTGCCCTGCAGAGTCAACCCCGTTTGATGTCCCTGCAGCAGAGCTGGCAGCCTGCTCCTGCCTGGCCAGGCTGGCACGGTGACCCATTTCAGAGTTTGCCATCCTATTTCCATATGGCAGCTAAGCATTATGACCAAGGAAGTCCCTAGGTATTGTGTAGACTTAGTTAAGGTATCTGCCACCTTTCAAGGGAGGGGAGAGCAGCTAGCAATAGTTAGCCAGCATCCCCAGGGGCAAGCACTGGTATATGTCTCCTGCAGTCATCTAGAGGAAGGGTAGATAGTATTTTTAAAGAAAACAATGCAGAGTAAATGAAATGCAAATTTTTTTGAAGAAGGTATGTAAAATGAATCAGAAGCTATAGCTTTATTGGAAAGGATGAAATACTGAAATTGATACAATGCAAAATATGGTATTTTATTAATTTAAATAAGATCAAAACACTGAGGTTTGAACTTCCCCAGTCTAGAGCATTACACTTTGGAGGGATTATCTGTACTTCATTATATAAATACTTGGGCAATCCTTACTTCAGTTTAACATTACACTTAATGGATAGAAATGGAATTGTCTGATGTTTTTTGAGGCATTGCCAACTATAAATTTTCAATGTTCTGTACTTTTTTAGCTTATTAAAAGAAACTTTTAAAATGTTGTTAATTGCTACTCAGAGATGCTGTGCTGAGAAATGCAGGAATATATCAACATCCTTAACACGCATCCAGTTTTCACAAAACAAATATTGTTACCTTTCAACAGAAATGTAACTAAAACATAGACTTCCGTAACTAGTTGTTCGTTATTGGCACTTGCAGAAGTATCCTAAACTCTATTGCATTATCTTGACAGGCTGTGATTTATAAATAAAGTCTCTGGACTGATAATAAAACAATGTTAGTCTTTTAATATTTTCTTACAATAAATACATGACAGAAGGTTGAAACAGATTTGTTAAATCTTACTTTCCTAAAACCTCTCCTGTTCAATCTAAGGCTCCTGGGATACACTTCTGTACTGCACCAGTGGCAGAGCTCTTTGATTTTTAAGGGCACGTGGCCAGTCTGGAGCTACAGAACATTTGGGGGAAATTAGGTTCTAGAATGATTGCTCTCCAGGTATGTAGGCTCTGCCAAGCTGCATCAGCTTTCCTTGCTGCCGTGCTTTAAACAGGACAACCTGGGTTAGGCCTGACCCTGAAGAACATGCAGATGTCTGAGCTTTTATACTTTCTCAAGAGCAATGAGCCTCTCACACAGGAGTGAGTCTGTCTTTCATCTGACTATTTTCAAAGAATGCTAGACTTTATGTGCCTAGCATGCGTTTGACATACAGGTAGTCATATAGGTAGAGAATAGCAGACAGACTGCTCAGTGATCTGTCATCTTTTAATGTATGCGTAGTCTGGAGCTTTTCTAATTGGAATTACAATGAGGGGAGAATACTCTGAAAACAGGGACCATGGGCTGGGGAATGAAATTATATGAAAATTTACACATTATTTAGTATAAAGTAAGTAAATAAATAGCCCATTATCAAAGTGAAGGTAAAAGGAGGGAGAAAATATGCAAGTATGTCTTGGATGAGTGTACTGCTGATCAGGAGAGTCGAGTGATGTTGTTCCCTTCCTGGTATCTTGTTACTGTATTGCTTGTATTTCTTTGCAGATGGATGATGACAGAATGGACTCCATGTTCAAGGACATGTGGAAAAGGGACACAGAACAGACAAGTAGCCTGCACACAGCAGCTCAGAAATGGGACCCTGATCAGAGCTAGGGAGAGGGATTGCCTTGGGCCAAAGCCTACTTCTGCACAGCGCTGTGAAGGCCAGGACTGCATGACTGTGTGGGAAGCAGGAGTCTGGTCTGAGGTGCTGCATTTATTTATACAAACAGTCTGTAGGGATTATTTATGCCTTACTGTTTTCTGGGAGTATGATTTTTTTCAGCAGGTGCTGAGAAGTAAATAGCAGCAGTTCTTGGTTTGGTACACAGAGGTTTATAACACAATGACTGGATGTGAGAACAACGATATTCACTTACAGAGGTGCAAGAAAGTTATCCAGATTGTTTAGCTGGTTTCTTGTACTTGAGAGATGAGAGATAAGTGAACATGTTTTTAATTGAAAGCAATAAATACAGTTTGAAGAGTGAGATGTTTCCCATGGCCGTTCCTACTATCACCATTATATTGGAAGCTAGCCATTACTGCTTCCTGCAGTTATAATCACCTTGGCAAAGGAGATCTGCAGGCACTGGGATGATCAAAAACAGTAATAATGTTTTGAGAAGGAAATGGCATAATTTTGGGCAGTGTAAGTGGGAATCATGGAAGAAAACATAGATTAAGACCTGTACAACTTGAAGACAGTTTTCATATGGTGTATATGCTGCAACTTTGAATTTTCAAATTCAGTCTGGAGTATTGCATAGTTTTAAAACATTTACTTTTCCATTTTAACTTTTTTCCCTCTCAAAAAGATCTATCAGACACTAGCAGATTTTTTCAGAAGTTTCTTCATATCTTATTCTTATGAACATTATTTAGATTTACTTTCACTATATTTCCTTTTGTTCATAGAACAAAAATTGCCTAATATTTTCAGGACAACATCTTGCATTCACTTCATCATAACTTTTCAGATATTTTCTTATCCAAAAGACTGTTTTTTCCTTAAGCAAATGACTTTTGTTCTAAATATGTATTTTTAGGGGAAAATGTAGCAGTTATCATTTTTGACAAATCCAATGTCTATGTAACAGAAGATTGGAAGTCAGGAAATCTCTGACGTCTTGAAATATTTATGTTAGCATGACAGAGGCTGTTATAAGGAGGCAAAGCAGCATAACTATGACTTTTGTAGAAACCTAAAAACCATCTTCTTCCAACAGTGCTCTGTAAAGTGTGGTAAGGGAGTACGACATCGGACTGTGAGGTGCACCAATCCCCGCAAGAAATGTGTTTTGTCCACGAGACCTAAAGAAGCAGAGGACTGTGAGGACTATTCCAAATGCTATGTCTGGAGAATGGGTGACTGGTCTAAGGTGAGGCGTCCTTGATACTAATGCCCCACAGCATAATGTATTTTGCAGGCTATATTCTTTGTAAGAATTGCTTATATCAAAAGTATAGGAGTCTCCTATCTGAGCAAACAGTAAGGCTACAAAAAGCCCCAACTCAAAAACATGTAGTCATACTGGGACCACAGTATAAATAAAAATCAGAAATATGAAAAAAGCATGAGATCAATCTTCAATATCATGCAAATCTGGTATAAATTTACTGTTGTCAGGAGGCAGGCAAAGAGCTCCAGTAACTGCAGCTCACTCCAGCCTTACAGTTTGAACATTTCATTAATTTGTGTTTGCACATTTTATTTGTGTTTCCAGTAAGTTACACCCTTCAGCCTTATAAGGAAGCATCTTTATTAAATTCCTACATATTTAATAAATTCCAACCATTTAATATCTAGGAAGCGTCGCTGTTTATTCCCAACACTTGGCATAGCTGTCAGTACATTATTTTCCTGGCATATGGGCTTTGATTCCAGTGTGGTACATAAACATAGGCCAAACTGCAACAGAAAACACTGGTTGGATCTGTGATTGAGTATCTTACTGGACTGGGACCTGGAACATCTGATACATTTTTGAATCCCCAAAGCATGATGAAATATTGAAATTAAACCTTGTCAAGGTTTTCTGTTGCCATGTCACAGACCACACTTTAGCAAAGAGATTGTAATCTTTTTTTTTTTTGTTCCTTGCTTCTCTTCATAACTTTTCATACAATGCCTCTACTTTCAATGCCTAACATTATAGCAGCAATTTTTAACTTGCTTGTATGGAGAAGTATTTAATGTATTTTTAGTTGTCTTCCATGTGATGTAACAGCTGGAAACAAGGACTAAAGCCAGCAGTGTATGACTAGCCAGCCTTCCAAGAATTAACTGCAAGTACTCAGTGGGCAACTAGGGTTTCATAGAATTCTGCTTGAGAACTCATATTTTATGATGGTGGGGTACAAATTGTCACTATTGTGTTACTATTTATTCCCTACTCTTCACTTTTTTCACTTTTAAAGGATAAAGGATAGTGTTAAATGATTTATATATATATATAGTAGTGATCATTGGGAATATTTAGGAATATTTTGGAACTGACTCACAAAAACTAGAAGATAACACCCTTGGCCTTAGTTACATCAAAGCCACAAAGTGGTATAACCATCAGTTTTTTAAGCAATAAAACCAACTAACCTTTAGTATCATGGTCACTTTTACAAGAAGGTGTTTCTGGCAATGAAGTTTAGTATTTATATTTCCATATACCATAGAACTGCAGTAAAAACCTTCATCATTTAGCACTAGAACTAGCAGGGAGAAATGACCATCTGCTTTCTTAGTTGAAGCAATCATTCAAATGGGGATTGCTGAGGCTATGTGGAGATGCTCAGGCAGTTACACTGTGTTCTCAGTGCCCTCTGGAGAAAAGTCTCTAAAGCAGTACTTTTCACAAACATCCATGTTAGAGATGAGTGTACAAGAACTTCTTCCTATTTGAAATATACTGGAATCTTTGTCCTACAGTCAAAGCTGTGACACTGTCACCTGAATTGTACTTTAAGCTTCAAAACTAGGAGATGAGGGAGTATTTCATACGGAATTGACAAAGCCTTTTGGATAGTTAACATACAGACTGACTCTGACTTACGCAGCAGAGATTTTCCAAGATTTATACCAAAAAATAAACTTTAATTTCTCTGCAGAGACATGTTCAATTTAAAATATACTTGGATTTCCTTTTTTTATTCCCTGTTACTATTCTGTTCCATTGCTAGAGTACATAGCAACATGAAGTCATGGCATACATGTTAATATGTCTGCAACGAGGCAAACAAATTGAAAACTCAGATAAATGTTAATCTTTGCTCACTGTTTGTTTGTAACTCAAATATTCAGTCCAGCCTTCTGTGTTGACTGTTTTTACTCTTCAGGATTGTTCTTGACATTAACAGAACGCTGTTCCTTTGAGCAGAGCCAAGTTCCCCCAAGCTAATGCCAAGACCTGGCTTGAAAAATTTAAGTTATGCTTTTCACACATTGAAACAAGAGGCTTAATGTGATCCTTATTGGCCTTGCTGCTCCCCTTGAGCTCCTAAGACATAATTTTAAATGAAACTTAAAATGCACTATTACTGAAAAGATAACATTATTAATAATCACAGTCGCGCTGCAGTAGAGTTAATTTGTTTTAGAGGTACAGTCACATAAAGATCATATAATTCTTCTGCTCAATATTTTAACGATACCAAGAATAAAGAAAATGTGACCAAAATTGCCAGCTCCCACAGGTCAATAAACACATCAATCATTCTAAAACTCTGACTTGATTTAAAAGTATGCTGTATAACCTGGCCTACATGCAGCATTAAAGTTCATAATAGCTCTTAAGTCAGCAAGGTGGTTCAATGCGCTAAGCGTTGCTGTTCTTAACATCAGTTGGGCTCTATGCCTGCCCTTGCGAGGAAATAAGTGTGATGAGAAAGTAAAGAATACAGGCTCAGACTGAGCTTCTGGAGCCAGCACCTAGCAATGTTACCAATTACATTGTCTTTTCCCAGTGAATATTGTCCTTGGAATACCATACTTAACAATGTAAAAGTTAATCTTCAGATGAGGAAAGATGATAGTTCGTAGCTAATATAACACCAGTTAGGGTGAGGCATAGCTCAGTCATATTAGCAGCAGCGTCCTATACTAAGCTCCCCATTGCCACCCATGTCAAGGCTATATGAGGACAGAGTCATGCTTAGAGGAATTACTTATCTAAAGATAAAGAGGTAGTCACAGGAGAAGTGAAATGAAACGTGTATGAACTGCATGTTTACACATATACCTGGCTCCCTAGAGAAAAATTTCCATCATTGTAGAAGTTATTCTTCAAGGAAGACCTACGTGTCAACAGCACAGGAAGCTCAAAGGGCAAATGTAGGGTATTTTACTTTATGGAAATTCTATTTTAGAAAGAAAAAACTTGGAGACTGAGTTTTGAAAATAATAATTTAAAGCCTAAGACTGATACGTTTTTATAACAGAAACTTTCCAAGACATTAAACAAGGGATAATAGAATCAAAATACTGGACAACAAAGTAACATTCTAAAAAGACATTCGACTGTGGAAGCTGGGAAAAGGATGCATTCAATATAAAGTAAAGAAGCGGCAGCCGCAGAATTTCTAAGTAGTATGTATGTGTTAGACCAGAGAGATATTGACAAAGAAGGTCATGAATGTTGATGTTGGGGGCAGGCTTGGCTGTAGTGATCATGACATTTTAGCATTGCTAGGGAAAGAATAATAAGTAAAACCTCTACCCTGGAGTTTAATAGGGCTAACTTTGTCTTCTTTAAAGATCTGTTCAGAAGTATCCCATGGGCTAGGGCTCTAGAAATAGTGGGGCACAAGAGAGCTGGTCAGTATTCAAACTCTGCTTCCAGCAAGTGCAAAATGAATATATTCTCTTAAAAAAAAAAAAAAAAATCAAGTAGAAGAGGCAGGAGGCCTGCATGGATAGATGAGGAGCTCCTGGAAAAACTGGAAGAGAGAAATTTACAATACATGGATAAAGAGTCTGATTAATTGAGAGGATAATAGAAATGCTGCCAGAGTGTGTAGAGACTCAACAAGAAAGGCCAAGGCTCTCTTGGAACTTGTTCTGGCTAGGGAGGTGGAAGATAACAACAAGAAATTTTTCAAATACATCAGTGAGAAAAGAAAGAGGAGAGAAGGAGTGGGTCCACTGCTAAATGAGGTGAGAGAGATGATAACAGAGGATACAGAGATGGCAGAATTGCTGAATGCCTTCTTTGCCTCAGTCTTTACTCCGAAGACTAGATGATCTCCAGAAGTCCCTTTCAACCCCTAGTATTCTATGATTCTGATTCTATGATTCTATGCTGAGAAGTAAAATATGACATCTGGGATAATGGTCCCAATGGTATGGATGGACTTTGCTTTGTCTATAGCCTGAAGAAGCAAAATGTGGAGCAAACGTTAATCTGCTGAATTTTTTCCAGTGAGTCTGAAAGGATATCTGTTGCAACTGCTTGGTTTTTTACATAAATGAGTCCCAGAATTTGTGGTGTATTCCAATTTATTTAAGGCAGAACATGCAGTGCCCTCTAGGAGGAATCCGTGTGTACTGGGGGGAGGTAAAGTCTCCAGCTGTTGCAGGAGAGAGGGTGAACCCAACAGGTTACAAAGACATTGCGCAACTGAGTGGTACAAAAGCAGCTGTCAGTGATAAGGTTCGCTTCTCTTCTACCCCTGTCAAAGAATATGTGAAAATAGAGGAAAAAAAACAAATTCTTTTTTTTGCCAAGTATTCAACATTATGGGACATTGAACCATCAAACTGTGTGCTTAAACATTTAAACAAGCCCTAATTTTCCATACCAAATAGACTCAACTGATTTTGTCTCTTTCAATTTAAAAAAAAAAAAGAATTTGGATAATATTAACGATACAGTTAGTGACAAGATAATTAGTTTTGATTTTATTCTTTGGATCCCCATCCAAAATTGTTAGCTCTTGTGGATTCAAGGAACAGAAAATATGTCACTACTAATATATTTACAGACTAAGAAATTGTGTGACTTTTTTGAAATAATAGAAGTCAAAATAATACTGGCATCACTTTAATAACTTTTATATCAACTTAATTATACAGTTAGTTTCCAGCAAATGAAGTATGTCTTTTTTTCAGAAATTAAGTATGAGAAAATCATATGGAAGATGTCAATATAATGAAATGAGAGCAGGGATCTTTTGTACATTTCTAACCAATCCTGTAATATTGACATCATTTGTTTTAGGTAAAATTTTTTTGTAGATAAACCTACTGTAATATTTTGCCTGGAATAAATGTAATGTGATGTTAGTTACTAGAAAAACAGAATAAGACCACCCATAATAATAGGCAAAAGCACTGATAAGACTGGAAAGAATTTTAAAAGTAGACATTACTCATTTTGAACATCACAAAATCGTACATAAATGGGAAATTCTAGTATCTGCATTGCACTAGGTCTTTTGGGACATCTTTAATGTTTTTCTACTACAAGACTCTTTAGGGTAAGGAAAGTTCTTGTGAATGCCAAACTGAAATCAAAAGGTAATTATGGATAGATGTTGTGTTAACTCTTGAACTGCATTATCTGTAAGTATAGGTATATTAGAAAAGAAATAAACTGTGGTACATTGATAGTTCCTATCAGGATTAAGCCTACTAGACCCCACAGAAAAGCAAAGCAAGAATAAATAAGAACAAAAGAAGCTTACAGTTCCCACTGAAGGACACTTGCAGTCTTATCTGATAAGTGACGTGGTAGGTGGAGAACTGTATATACAAATAAGTGATGAAAAGGAGGCCAAAAACTATTTTAAATCCACCTGGTAACAGCTACTCTTTTTTTCTCTGCCTCCTAGAAGAGGGTGTCAAGCAGAAGGCAGAGCCTTTATACATTTGTTTTGAACAGTGTTGCTTCAAGCAGTAAACAAGTAGGTGCCCATAATGAACTTCTTGCAGAGTACAAACGACGGTATAATGCAAAAGGAAAGGGGACGAAAGACCCACCCTCTTAGTTAGAAGAGGATGCCTGAAAGATGGCAGCACATACCAAAGAAAAATACAGTCTCATGCTTAAGTGTGTCTGTGCAACCACAGTCTCATTGCAGGATGTGCAGCATGCTGCAGGGTGCAACCTAAAAGAGTGGGATGGGGAAAGAGGAGATTTATTCCTGTTGCCTCTCTAAGAAAGAGATGGTTCAGCAACTGTATGAAATTGCTTTGGCCTGTGCTGATTTTAAGGAGTGTTTTTTAGGGGGAGATACTGAGATGCATGCTAGGGATACAAATCTGTAGTGAAAAAGTTGACTTCTAGGTTACCTTGTTAAACATTAACAGTTAGAGGAAGCTGTCTAGGAAATTCCAGAAGAAAAGGAGATCTGAAATACACCTGAACAAGCTGGTTTTTTCTTATTCCCTCATGGTAGTCTGATAAAAATGCTTCTAAAACAGATAATTGAAACTTTGTAAATAAATGACATTTTCTTCCCCATATGTCCAGCAATATTTCAGAACTAAGTATTGTTGGCATTACATACACCTTGCAGTCATACACCTTGAACCTTTGGGCAGCTTTACTAATTTTCTGGGCGCTCCTTCCAGCCATATGCTCTGTGATTCTACCTGCATCCTGAAACCATAGCTAAAAGAGAGAAGCAGTCTGGCTTCTATTTGCCTTACCGGTGTTTGGCACTTCTTAAAATTGACAGTATGATTGACTAGACTCTGGCTGACTGGTGTGAGGAAGATGTGTCTAAATCATCGAAGCAGATTTTTATTTCTAGTGAAGCAGAAAACATTGTGTCAGTTGGAATGAATTTAAAAATTATTTTCACTATACAAAGCAGTCCATTTTATCTTAACTTGGAGAGACTGTAGGAATCCATGCTGTATACATGACCTCTATTTTGCTGATTTTTATTGTTAACAACTAACTTGTCCGTTTACCTTCTGTGATTACTTCCATACTGCCAGCTTCTCTAGCTGTTTATTGAATTGCCGCATTTGGCAGTCTGGCAATTGCCTAGAAAGAGATTTACCTGCAATAGATATTTCAGTGGTATACTGGATTCAGAGAGCCAACAACATCCACTCAGCTTTGTGATCTGACACAATGGCTGTGTTTGAAGAAATTACTCTTCCGACAGCCTTACTGAAAAGTGACAGTGGGGGTGTTTGGCAGCCTGAAAGTGCTTGATACTGTCTGTTAATATTAATAGCCCTTTTCAGCTGTGTTGAACAGAGTCATAACCTGAAGTCCAAAACCTGCATAAATCAGATTTTCAAAAATGCTGATTTATGGCAATTTTTTTTGTCATTTTGAAAATCACCTTTGATGATACACAGTGAGGTAAAATATTTGAATGTCTAGAATTGTAAAAATATTTTTCAAGCATTCTTTAAAATTAAAAATTAGTTACTACAGATCCCAAAAATTAAGCGGATATGTTTTCATGAGAAATGTATTGTTCAAGCAAGATACTGTCTGCTGGATAAGTTCTTAGAATGACTTTTTTTTGAACCAGCTAGGTAAAAGGATTCTTGAAATTTTACGGAGTAATACAAAAGTGTGGCTTCAAGGAGAAAGTTTGATTAAATATCACGGCAAAAATCTTTTACATTCTAGTACAACCATTGCAATGCAGAAATTTATAGCTTAACAAGCAGTACTCTTCTGAACGAGGATGACTGATAATGCAGAGCATTCCTTCAGTGTCCTTATGCTGAAGTTAATTCTTGCTCAGTTAGGCACGTTCTGAAAACGTTATTCTTCACAAAATTGCATAAGATGACAACTACACTGACCATCAGAATTTCAATGTCCCAAAGAGCTATGCTGAATTTATGTGCAAAGAAATACTGTCACACAACATCACAAGTAAGTAAGTAAGAAAAGAGCTAATGGAATTAGAGTAACGTTGGATGGCAAAGGGGAGACAAGACAAAAAGAGTAGCAACTTTAGTTTTATCTTCTCAGAATTTCACTTAACTGAAACGCATATGTTGTGTATGTGCAGCCCATTTTATGTAAGGATTGCCAAACTCTTTACAGTAACTGATTATGTACCTGAGTCTACACTGTAAGAACTGGAAAACACTGCAGTTTGTCTGACTTTTCATGGTTGGTCCCACAGTTTGAGAGAGAACACCAGTCCACTGTCATTTGGAACGACATACTTTTTCTATCTTTTCAGCATAGGCTTTTGCTGTCTGTTTGTTACTCTGATTTTTGTCTTAATGTTCCTTCTTACTTTAGCTTAGTGATACATTTTGTGCAAATCATTTCATAGATCTGTTCATGATAATGCCTGGATCTTTTCCCTGATAGCAGATAAGTCATTCCAAAGCTGTCAATGCATGCAGGAAGATTCAATTACTCAGGGCAGTGTTGAGACTAAGTCAGTAGGCGTTCTTTTGCCTGGTCTATCTCCATCTCTAAGATCATCTCTCTCTCTTTCCAAATGTTCTCCCCAACATCTCTGACTGTGTCATCTGCCAATGTGTGACTTATTTAGCCAGTTCACTTGTGTTCTGTTAGAATTTATGTAATCCCTCTGCTCTTGTGGGATCTAATTGATTTTTGTGTGTTGGAAAACTTTTCTTTCATGCATGGTTTTATTCTGTCTTTCATGCAATTAGCGTAGGTAATACTGCTTCAGATGTTTAATACTGTGATAAACTTGGTCATTTATGAGGTTGTTTTTTGACACAAAACTATTTATGGTTGGGGTTTTTTTGTTATTTTGTTTTGATCTATGTAGTTCTCACTTTTTACTGCTTTCTAGTAGCTTGTAACTAGTTGCAAGCTGAAAATACCTAAACATATTGTTAATAACCTATCTTTGAAAATTTCTTTTGAAATAATTGTTTCAAATTAAACTTTGTGATTTCTGACTGTCAAAACAGAATCAGAACAACTGCTTAACATTATTTGTTGACCAATTTTAAGGAGTTGCAGACAATGTTACACATTTTTAAATACTGTGAGAAAGATTTACTTTTCTGTTTTATCTGTGCTGTTTCGGGCTGTTGTTCATAGATTTATGTTTAATCTCTGGAGTTCCCTCGTCTAATCTTGCCACAAACACTTCAAATAGCGTTGACATAAAACAGAGTTCACCCTAAAGAGATGATCATTCTTTCCTAAGTTTATCACAGGATCACAACTCAGGTCACCATTGTCTATCCCCTGACCTTCTGATGGCTCCCTCAGGATAGTTACACTTTTAGGTGACCTAATAAAAGTGTTACACTTCAGTGTAGTTTTCCTGTAATAAAATAGAAACATTTTCTGGAAAACAATTTTTTTCCAGTGAAGAGTGTGTTTAGATACATTGGGGAGAAAATTAACTGGTGGGAGTTTTACTGATAGTTATAAATTTTCTTTCTACTTCATTTTCTCTGTTTCTGTTTTAAGGTTTTTTATTTCAAAAGTAATGACTCATATTTGGGACCATCATATTTCAGCTTTAGCTGAAAAAGGATTCAGTTTCTTCATGAACTCTCAATTTTCTGTGGGATTTTTTTTTAATGTCTTTCATGTCCATTTAGCTGAGTTACATGCTATCACTTCAAATCTTCATGATTTAAATTTTGCTAGATATAATGAACAGAAGTAAAGTTTTTTGTTAGAATTAAGGCTTTTCATTTACCTATAATATTACTGAGAAGACAGAAATGCTACATAGTGTGATGCTATTTAAAGACAAATACTTAATTTTATGTGGCACAAAACACATTTTTGACATATGTTTCTTTGATTTCTGAAAAGTTAAACTTAAAACGGTAGAAGTTTTGTAGGAAAGGGTATTTCATGGAGGTTTTTTCCCGCCTTCTCTAACATTTCCTTTATGTCCTTAATGGGTTCTCTGAACTGACTTTTCATTATAAATGCCATAATTTTGCTCGTGAGCTATGCTTTTCCCCAGAAGGGTTTCCTATGGAGTAGCAGGCCAGCGTCACAATATGTGCAAATATTAACTTACATACCCTAAGACTAATATCTCAAATTTTTTTTAAGAGTTCATTTTAGTTAATCCAGAATTACATGTTCCAACTAATTTAATCAGAAAGGTAAAAGTAATTATGAAGTAATCAAATATAACTGCTTCCAGATTCTTGTTTGCATGTTTGATTGTTATAATCAATGGAAAGTCTTCGTCTCCCAAAATGCCATGCAGTGGTATCTCAGATGTGGAAGTGTGAGATATAATAATGTCTTATTTATCATTAAGCAGTAACAGCTAATATATATACGGCATGACATTTAAAGGACTTTTTACAAAGCGTCGACTGTAAAATTTTTAGTGTAATCCTCTAAGTGTGCATCCTTTTACAGAGTTATGAATTGTATCTCTACAACCAGTTTTATCACATGGCTCTAAAAAACAATTGTCTTCTCCAGTTTCTTTGTTGACATGCTTTTAAAGTAACGTACAGCTTTAGGTAAATCTTTAGTATCTATAGAATTGATAAAATATCTATGAAGACACTGAAAACAAGCCACAGTTCTGTAGAAGTGCTGTTCAGTGGAGTTGTTTGTTTCCTTAGCTGGAGTGCAAAGATCCTAAAGAAAAAGTGTGCAAATGATTTACTTTCATTTCTCTCACCTCGAAATATCACAACTGTCACAGATCTATTTTACAAAAAAAAAAAAAGAGTTGAATATTTGGTTTCAACTTTGTGTCAGTATTGCCATTAGAAACCATGAAGGAGAAATACAATTTAAAGAACCAGGAAAATAAAGGCTATGTTTTCGCATCACTGAGAAGCATGCAAATATTTTTATTGTTGCCCTATAGATCTATAAATTGTAATGGTCTGTAATCAATTTAGAATACACATTCTTCTGTGTGCCTTTACGTAAAAGGAGCTGAAACTGTTGACCTGAGCTTTGGACCAATTACCTAATTTTTTTTTTATTTAGCTTGCCTTGCCATTTAAAAATTTTTCTTTGAAGAGGTATTTGTATATTATCAACAAGTCTGAACATCTCCAGTTTTTGCTGTAGAATACTACAGCCATGTAAAATGCTGATGTGTAATTATTTGTAAGCTTTCATCAGCTTATTTTTTGTAAAATTGACCAGTTTTCTGATGTCGAATACTATTTAATAATGTGTCTAAGGTCATAAATAAGAATTAAAAACTGATTTTTTCAGGCAAGGTGTACTTAAAATAGTCTTAAAACAATATGTTTTTGTATTAAATAGAAAGTCTACTTTCTGTAGAAAGTATAAATACAAAAGTGAAAATGATGTGAAAGTAAACTACATCTGGAGCATATAGAGAAAGATGGCTTCCTATATCTGTTACAATATCACAGTTTTTGTCCATGCTTTGACATAGATCATTAATGATGAGAGAGAAATGCTTATATCTTCCTTTATTTGGGGGAGAAAGGAGAGGCTTTAACATAGTCTTTTGTTTTTATGGATCAGGATTCCATGTTGACTAGATTTTTAAACCATTGAGTGGGTCACTGTTTTTCATTAGTTCAACCAAGAAAGAAGTTGAGAATCTGAATCTGTGTTTCCAATATAGACGAAGAATTCGCTACTTCCGAATTGAGTCCAGCAAGTTTGTTCAGACTGGAGGTTATCAAACCTGCACTATTCATTCAGAATAAATGAGTAATGATATTCTGAGATATAGATTTTTATGTACACTACTAGAAAAAATATTGGATTTTTTGTTATTTCATTAATGATCATAATACACTAAATTTAATGTGGCTTTCCTTAACCAAATTTTGCTTGTAAACTTTCATTTGCTTCTTATCTTGTTACCAAAGGCAAATATAAGGACAACTCAAACTTGCTAAACTTAGGAGAGACTAACAGCAGAATTTTTTCATCTAAACGTAGTACAAGTTCTGAATTTTAAATCTGGCATTCACATATTGAAGTGTTGGGTGTGTCAGAAATGAGAGAGGCAGAAAGACCTTTCTGGAAATGACGCATGGGACAACTTAGACTCCATCTTATGTTTGGATCCAGTAGTCCCTCCTTTTGTATTAGTTACACTATCATAAATGCCTTTATCAAGAAAATAAATAAATAGGTGCTTAAATAAACTGCAGATAATTCGCTAAACACAGTATCTTTGTTGAAAACAAATGCACCACTTCATCTACTACCTGTCTTCCAAAGCAAACTTCTTAAAAATACAATATACATGAAAAGTTTTCAAGCCTGTCAGCAAATACGAATCCTGTTGCACAACCTGATCACTCACTGTCCTTGTTTCACACTTACTTTATAAAAAGACTGAAACTGCTTAAGTGCTGGAACTGACGAACCTATACATAAATGATTAGGAATGCTCTGCTAATAATTTCCAGTAGAACTCATCACTGACTTTCTTTATGAGCGCATTGCTCTCCGCTTTCAATGCTACTTAGACTTGTAAAAAATTTCTATTGAACAGTCCATATACTCTTGAAAAAAGTTGTCCAACTTAGTTCTGCTAACATTGTCTCAGATTAGGTCTCTCATTGTGGATTGTGTCAGCCTCTGCAGTGATTGGCTGTTGTCTTGGCAGAAAGATGCATTTTGACCGTTACTGTCTGCCAGTGACAGTTTTTCCCTTAATTTAGGAATTCCTACTTCTTATGAAGGCCAGCTGGAAGCAGCTAAAGCATTACAGCACCTTCCTCAGCTGTTGGCCTTGGGAATATGTATTCTCTCCAGAATATATATCTTTGGCAGGGAACAGAAAGAAGGAATCTTGGGTAACGTCTGTGCATGCCAAGTCTAAGGATTGTTATATTTAACGCCTAGGTTTCAGTCCTTGAAATTATGTCTGAAAGAAGTTCAAAAGCAGGACAAAATTCAAATTGGGTGGGTAGATTTTATTTGAAAGAAACAAAAACTTTACAAAAAATGGCTGTTAACTATATTTAACTGGGATTTTTTTTTTTAATCTTTAACAGGTATGTTTTACATGTCTTGCTGCTCAAACGGTACCTTTAGGACTGTGTCCAAAATGCACAGATTAACAGCCACATAAAAAACCTCTGGCTGCGTATTTAGAACATTTAGTCTAAACCTGCAAACACAGTTGTCCTATGATAATTTTTGCAAATCAGCTACATGGCCTTAAATTGTAGGTTATCTGAATAGCTAGAAGTAAAATGTGATTAACCACCACAGAAATGTAGTATGTGCAAGAGTGACATTTGGGAGGTGGAGCAGATGGGAAGAAGACCTATAGAACAGTGTTCTTCATTTGTTAGTAATAAAAGCTGTGGGTTGAAATTAATCTGAGATCTGCTGAATTGGTGCCAGTTATTACAGATTGGTTTGGAGTGGACACTTTCTGTAAATTTTATGTTATATATTTATATAAAAATAATGGAAAATGCAAGCAGTTTTTTTCAGACAAATTGTTTTCAAATTAAATTCACTGCTTCCTATGTAAAAGTGAAAGCATTTTTTTGTTTCCTATAAGTTACAAGCTTTGTTACATTTTAAATATGGAAACCTCAGAAGTATACAGAACTTATGCAGCTTTAGCTACCTAGCACAAGTGCCACCTAAAATGTGACAACTGCACATCTAGTCAGAGGCATTTATCTCAGGCTGAATGTTTTCAGTGAGAGAAATCCAAAAATGAGACAAGCTTAGGAGACAATTTTGGAAGAGTCTGCTTCAGCTAGAATGTGCACGTGCATGTGCAGTAAAATGAGTATCAAAATGAGGGTCAAATCTGTTAATGTGAGTTGCATCTAGCTATTTTGGAGAAGTTTATGTGTCTCCTAGTGAAACTGGGTCAAGCTCATGCTTTTGTAGAGTGAAAAAGAAAAATATTATGGATGCCTTTTATCCTCCAGTATTCAGTGGCTTCTCTCAGTTATGCCAGCAGTTGGCTGATGTGTATGCAGCACAAATTCAGCTTAAAGACCACCTCATGGAGCCAAACAGAAATCTCACTGTTTCTCTGTGTAACTAGAAAATGCTCTAATAAATACCATACATGAAGTGTGTTTCCCTATTTCATACTGCTTTGAATGTGGGATAATACAGATATGGTAAAAAAATACTGTTTTTTTTTTCTCGCTTCCAGTTAGAATAATTCTTAGTTCTGAAGTCAGACAACACTGATAATCATTATGAGTGAATAGGGAAGAGCATAGCCTGGGTATCAGATCCCAGCTTGATTTTAAAACACTAATTTTAAAACACTATTTTGATTAGGCTGGTTTTGAAAGCTTTGGATTGCAAACCAGTTGTATAAAATAAGAATAAATACAATTTCAGCATTTAGTACATTTCTGTGAGAAGAAAATAAAACAGAAGGCAAATTTCTTTATTTCCTGCTTTGCCACATACTTCCTATGTGAGCTGAGGCTCAGTGTCAGTTTCGTGCTCTAAAGTTGGCATGTTGATAAACAGGTCATGCAAGACTAAAATTAATTCTTTGCAAGATGTATACATCTTTGGATAGAAAAGTACATTGTAACGCTTCATAACGCTCTTTGGAATATTTTACAGAGGCCAGTAGCAGCTCAGTCATTAAAGGGATGTTAATTCACCAAATAAGATTTTAATGCTAAAATCTTGCCAAATTCTGCATAAAAGCTCAGGGCATAAGCACTGATTAGCTGCAAGAGAGATCTGTCTCCTTTTTCTATATTGTCTCAGTTGCAGTCACAAGAAGCTTTCAGTCCAGAGCTCATTTGATATAGAGGAGATGGGACTGCTGCCAGAATGCTTTCCACAAGGGCACCTTCATACGCGAATAATTATGCTTTATCAATTAGCAGAGAAACCATTGCAGCCCATTATGTAAAGGAGAATTTTAGCATTTTCAAATCCCATTCTTCAGTACTCCAGTGGCTCCAGTTGCATCTACTCATTTAAGGGTAACCAAAGGTTAAGGCCAGCTGAACTGTTTTTAGGAGATCTTATGTACTAGAACCAAATACCTGCCCTGTCCTTCTTCTCTGTAGCTCATACAAAAAAGATATATACGTACCACAAGGACATACAGAATATAATTTTGGTTAATGAACATGCAAATATTTTACTGAAGGGAAAAAAAATAGAATACTGTGTGCAAAATTACTCTAAATTAAGGTGTTGTGATGATCTTTATTATCTTCATTACCTTTATTGTATTATCTTCATCATATTATCTTAATCTATCCTTCATTCTCTGATTTTGGAGTTTCTTGTGCTGTTGGGATTTTGTTTGTTGTTTCTTTTTTTTTCAATTTTGGGGCTCTATCATCTCACTTGCTATTCCATTAAACTATTGCAAAGAGAAACCTCTCCAAAGTTATGAAGAGAGGAATTCAAGAAGTGGCTGGAATTTTGGGAAGATTAAGATTGATATTCTGGCTCCTGTTGGTCATTAAGTTTGGGTATGTGTATGTATGATTATACATGTTTACCATGTACATAATAGTGGCCATTGTAGGAACACAGGTTATTTTTCTCTGTACAGGGAAAATGCAGAGAATTTGGAAAAAAAACTTCTGGTTTTTTTCTATCTTTTTTTCTCATGCAATTCAAAAGCAATATACTAAAATAAAAGTTGATGACAGACTTCTGCTTTGAAAAGACTTCAGTACTAGTTGGATTACCTCCTGTCAACAGCGTATTTGTTCATATGTTAAATTGTGGTTGCTGTTGAGTGGAAAATTATGTCTTCATAACTGAGTCTTCACAGAAACACAGAGTGTTAGGGGTTGGAAGGGACCTCGAAAGATCATCTAGTCCAACCCCCCTGCCAGAGCAGGATCACCTACAGTAGGTCACACAGGAACGTGTCCAGGCGGGTTTTGAATGTCTCCAGAGAAGGAGACTCCACAACCTCCCTGGGCAGCCTGTGCCAGTGCTCTGTCACCCTCACAGTGAAAAAGCTTTTTCTAATGTTTTTGTGGAACCTCCTATGCTCCAGCTTGTATGCACTGCCCCTTGTTCACCTGGCTTGGCTCATTCAGGCTGTGTTTGATTAACTTTGCAAGAAATTATAGTTCTTTATTGACATTGTGGAGTTATTTCTGATATATAACATTGAGAACAGAAGCAAAATCAAGTCCAGTTGCTACCTCTGTAGAATGTCAGTGTTTGATTTTATGTGGTTACAGGTAGAAGTGTGCTTTGGACCTTGTCCAGTCTCTTGTGAAAACACCCAAAAAGTGTACGGCTTAGTCTCTTGTACCTCTCCTAGATTATGTGCCGAAAGCTATGCTTCTCCATTGCCATACTGAGACAGGATGATTGGGAAGCCACTTCTGTTGTAGGCCTCTCTCCATATTTTCCTCTCCCATTTCAATATTTTTTTCAGCTGATTCTTGCAGCTTCCTGAGAAAATGTGCTCTGCATATTTATGTAATTAAGTTTTTTAAGAATAAAAATATTTTCAGTACTATGAGTGATACTATGGTAGATGTCTATTACAGACCACCTGATCAGGAGGATGAAGTTGATGAGGCTGTTTACAGGCAGCTCACAGTAGCCTCTCAATCACAGGCCCTGGTTCTCATGAGGGATTTTAACTACAGATATTTTCTGAAAGGCCTACACATTTGTAAAGGCCCTACACGCCCAGCCAGCCGCAGTCCAGGAGGTTCCTCTAATGCATCAGTGAGAACTTCTTGATGCGAATCGTGGAAGAGCCAACCGGAGGGGCACACTGCTGGATCTTGTGCTCACTAACAAGGAGGATTTGGGTGAAGCAGTGAAGGTTGAGTGTAGCCTTGGCTGCAGTGACCATGAAATGGTAGAGTTCCGGATCTTGTGCAGTAGGAACAGAATACCAAGCAGGATTGCAACTGTGGACTTCAGCAGGGCCAACTTTGACCTTTTCAAGCAATTGCTAGGGGAAATCCCATGGGACAGGGTACTAGAAGGTAAAGAGGCCCAAGATAGTTGGTTAATGTTCAAGGACCACTTCTTCCAAGCTCAAGATCAGTTTATCCCAGCAGGCAGGAAACCAAGGAGAGCCAGGAGACCTGCATGGTTAACCAGGGAACTGCTGGGAGAACTCAGGTGGAAGAAGAAAGTCTACAGATCATGGAAGGAGGGGCTGGCCACTTGGGTGAAATATAACACTGTGGTCAGAGGATGTAGGGAGACAACTAGCAAAGCTACAGCCTCCTTGGAATTAAACCTTGCAAGAAAGGTCAAGGACAACAGAAGGAGCTTCTTCAAATATGTTGCTGACACAACTAACACTAGAGGCAATGTAGGCCCACTGCTAAATGAGGTGGGTGACCTGGTGACAGAGGATGCAAAGAAGGCAGAGTTACTGAATGCCTTCTTTGCCTCTGTCTGTACTACTAGAGTGCCCTGAGGCCCCAGAGGTAGTCAGGATAAAGGAGGAGTTTGCCCTGGTT
>NW_009714498.1:0-48900 GCF_000703405.1 Apaloderma vittatum
GGCGCCGCCGTGCCTGCAAACCCGCGTCGTTGGGCAGCGAGCTGCGCGCCGCTCCTGCCTCGGAGCGCCCCTGAGATTAAGCGCTTCGCTAACAGGTTTCGTTCGCTGTTGCGCATCCAGAGGTAGTGTTCTCCCTGCGCTATCGAAATGAATGCGTCCAAGCTGCCAGGTAGAGGCAAGCCGTAGATGTAATTACCTGCCAAAACAGGTAGCGTAAAAACTTTATCGTAGTCTATGGGAAAAGGGATGGCAGAGAAAAAAAGTATTTAATTAGTGCTTCGTATGTGCCTTGCAAATATTATCGGCTTATTGTGACAATAGACCAGCCACGTAGACAAGCGTTATCTCCCTTTAACGAGCCCATTGCTTTGCTCACATTTCTTCAAGGAAGTCCTTGAAGAAATAGGTCTAGCTTGTGCTAAGATGGGGTAAGCACAGATAAGTTCTAACTTTCCAGAGCTGTGCTCATACCACTTCTATCTGGTTCTTTCTCCTTCAGGCATTTTTTTTGCAGTGCTATGGCCCTCAAATTACTCCGACACTTAGTTCTGAAATGCTCCCAGCCATTGCCCTATTGCTCATTTACAGCACAAGGCCTTTCTTGGAATAACAGTAACATAACACTTCACGTCCTTACATCTTTCACCCTAACAGATCTCAAATCGTCTCACACACTGTAACAGCCAGTACACAGGGATCACTTCTCCAACCAGCGAAGCACAAACTGCTTTTGGCGTGAAGCTGAACATTGTCAACCAGCTCAAGACGGTGTTTCGGAGCAGACGGTAAAGAACTGTGTGCTGCTCTGATTTCCAGGGAGGTTTAACTAAGCAGAATGTAATTACCTCAACCAGAATTTAGACGCTGGGGATAACACATGTTCAGTTGAAAAGGACTCCAAGATCTGCAGTAGTCATAGGCAGCCAAGATCTGTGCACAGAGGTGTTCCCAATGAATTTCCAACTCAAGCACTAAGCCATCTTGCTCCCGTTTGGTTTGGGTTGTGTGAGTACATATAGCCTCACTGTAGTGCTATAAATTTCCTTTTTTAATCTCACTTAAGGATCTCCCTTGTTGCAGTTTATTATAGAGGTTAGCAGCTCAGCACAGACCCAGGCAGGGAGCAAATATTTATTTTCCTTCATTTCCTTTAAAACTGTGGATTCACTTGTAAAGTTTTTCTTCATACCTGTAGCTTGTCTAGCTCCCTAGTAGAAATAAGAGGAGAGGAAGGGGGAAGGGAAATAGGTTTAACAGCAGAATATGCTAATTGTTTGCTATTCCAGAAGAGTCGAACACATTCCCCCTTTTAGACACCCTAGCAGGCATGTGATACTATGATAACCATATGCCCTAACAAAAATAATGCAACCTCATACTTAAATTACACATCTATTAGTCCCTGATGGCCAGTGAGATTTTAGAGAAAACAACATGCCTACTGAATTTTAGTTGTCTGAGGTAATACACTCAGAAGATTGTAATGAAGGTCACTGAAGCTTCTAATAAAGATATACAGATTAACCTTCTGAATGTTGTAGATTTAATTTCACTCAATAAGTATACGCTGCAAACATATTTCTTCAGATTGATCTACTCAGACTGTACCCATCAACTGATTAAAGTTATATATAACACTGAAAAGATCAGATGTCTTGATTTTTTTTCAGTTAAAGGAATAAATTAATTGCTTTGGGATAAAGCCAAGTCTTGTTTTACAGCTTAATAAAAAAGCCCCAACCCTGCACGTTTAGCTTATATAATACTTGTTCCACCACAGGTTCTTCCAGTGCAGAGGGCATATTCCAGCTATGCATTTAAGAATCTTTGCAAGATTAAAAATTCAACATGCAGGTGAAATTAGACACTGGATTAGGAAACTCATCAACTATGTAAATGCAATCAGCACCTTCTGAAGCCTGACATGTAGCAAAAAAGCAACAAATTAGGAAAGAGGGGCGGCGGTCTGTCTGAGTCAGTGGGGTGGGTACGGAGCCAGCGTCTGCATCAGAAACCCTATTCTTGGCAGGTTTCTGCATGTTTCCTGTGACTTCTGGTAGACGAGCAGCTCAGTGGTTAAAGCAGCAGAGTCATCTCCTGAAAGCAGTGAGATAGCAGGAGCCAGGTGGTGATGCCTCCTGGCAGTAACAGGAGTAGTCAGTGCAGTTAGAGAAGAAAAGTAACAGGTCGTGAATTGAAACTGAAACCTACCAAAAATTACAGGTCAATTTGCTGAAATAAAACCACCTTTGCTCTACAGTTTAAAACCATTTTGGGCTCTTTAAGCATGTTTTCTGTGTAGATTTTTAGCTTGGTTTAGCAGTGACAGCCATGGGGCAAAGTCTGGCGTGAAGGGTTGGTCAAAGTTACAGAACTACTTCTCTGTGGGACCGCTAGTGCACCCCAGGTAAGCCCCCTAAACCCCCTGTGGGCATACAGACCTTTCCCACATGAAAGGTGGGACATAAACCCACATGTGCCCTTGCTGTGAGCTGTTAGGAAATCCCTTGCTCTTGATGACATTTCCATGCAACCCAGGTTTCTGTTTGATATTTGTCAAAGTTTATGGCAAAGCTAGCTCGGCCACCTACACAGATACACACATTTCAAAAAGTTAGAAGTTAGAATTTTTATGTTCAAAGACAAATGTAATATGAAAAACATGAGTCAAGCAGCAGCTGCGACAAAACTATACCTGTTTGGCCTGATCCTTTTCTGAAGGGGAAGGGTTAGACCTTCAGAGGGTTTTTTAGATTAGGCAAATTCATTCCAAGTGCTATTATCATTTACTACTGTGAATTTTGGGATGGGCTACACTGGCACAATTTCAGTGCTGTGTGTTGTATATCAATATAGAGCCAATTAGACAAATCTTTGGTGATTAAAAGCATTTTATCATTATGAAGGTGTCTTCTGCTCTAGGGCATAAACCATTCAGCAATTTTATTTCCTTGAGCTTTTTTAATTTTCAGCTAATTAGCTAGAAATACACCACCTACAACATGCTCCTTTTCTGTTAGAAGGCTAAAATTTGCCTCTACTAAGCATTGCTGTGGGCATTTGCTTGTTTCTCTATAAAGATAGCTAGCAACTTAGTACAAAATTCATTTTGCTCAGTAACTGGCATACTGGGGTAATTATCAAAGCCTTTTAAAGTAAGTTGTGCACTCATTCAAAAATATTAGGCAATTCAATGTTGTTGTTCTTCAACTATTAAAGTTTCATTTTTAAGAAGTCTCCAAAATCAGATACAACTTGAACACTTAAATGAGAAGCTATTTTATTCTAATGGACTCCTATCTCAAAAGACTGCCAAAGAGGACAGTAGCTGCAATCTCTGTTTCTGAAGATTAGTGCATTATCTTACTCCAACTCTAAAATGTTCTTCAAATGGCAGCTACTACTCTGTCAGGTGTTACAGGGCTGGAAAATGCCTCAGAATGTCCTGAAAGATGATTTTCTGAAAAAATGAATTCATTTTGTATTTTAAAAAGGCTTCCAATTACAGGTGTAAGTAGAAAGGTTAAGATTAGCTCCCCTTGTCTTATTCCCTCTGCCCTAGCTGCACCAAGTGAGTAGATTGTATGTATGTTCTCATGCTATTTTATGGGACATTTAGACCTTAGACTGAAGTATATCCAGTTTTGCAGGCTCCATTTATGGAAGTTTTCTATACAAGATTTTGGATAAAGCCCTGAGCAATGAGCAACCTGTCCTGAGTCGATGGCTAACCCTGTCATGGACTGGAGGTTAGACTACAGTCTTCCTGTGATCCCATCCCACACTCTATGCTGTCTTCCTGGACAGCTCATTTAAAAATCAGGTCCTACTTTCACCAAAAATGCATCCCCTCACTCCAAAAATTAGATCTGAGGACTGCTACCCTGCCACAGAATCACAGACCACAAATGAATGAATGGGGTTGTTAACCATCATCAGAAGGCTTTCTGTTGAAATGTGGCTTGTAAACTAAGGAGGAAGTTCTTCTGAAAGCCTTCATCACTTTCATGAGAAAATTCCAAAAGAGATTTGTTTCTCCAGGCTTTTGAACAGTGTTTGGAAAAACTATGTACCATTGTAATTTCTGGTTTGTCTAGTTCTAGAGCAGGGGAAACATTTATCCTCATTCTGCCAAATAAGCCTTCATTACTCCTGGAAAAGAAGAGCATATTGTATTACAATGCCTAACTCAGAGGCAGTTTCGTTGGTGTTTGTTATCGGTATCACAGCATTCACAAAAAATTAATTGTGAACTTCTTAGCTATTTGATTTAAATACTTTAAAGGCATTCATAAAGATCTTGAAAGATATATTCTTCATGCTTGTCTTTCAATTTTGACTGAAGTAGTTCATCCTTACTGTGGAGTCTGTACTTCTCAACTATGAGTGACTGCTCTAGGCATTACACAAGCTGAAAAAAAAAACACACTCCAAGCCACCAAAACCCATCTTAGAGAAATTTCACTGTCTTTTACATGAGTACTAGGTATTGGAGAAGTAAAATCTGAATATTGTGCTTTCATCTCTCCACATACCCTGAATGTGAAACAAATAAAATTCTCTTACTCCCAACAGCACTCTCGATAGTGGAAAGTTCTACACTGATTCAACATTTGTTGACAAGCTGTCTATATAAATCGACAGAGAGATGAACTGATACATGAAACTGATTGTGCCTCCAAAGTGATTCACAATCTGTTGAAACAAGATGCTATATCATTAAATATGTAATTCCAGTGTTCTGATTCCTCTTGTTTCCTAAAATACCTGGAATAAAAAGCAGAAATACAGTGACATGACAGTCTGGCAGCTGCCCTGAAGCACAGATAAAAGAAGATTGAACAAAATAAACCAGTATGGAGTTCTCTTACCCAGTGTCAGCATTGTACTACATGTTGAATGTTTTCGTTGCTTATTAGGACCAACGGACACATTTTGAACCCATTTTGACAGCCTGGATTCAGACACTGAGCAAATTATGATATTAGGGTATTCGTATGTGCCAGGAAAAAAAAAATACTGAGAAATTCTAGGGCAAATGAGACTGGAAAGTAGGATAAAGACTAGGCAGACTATGTAGTGGGAAATAGAAAACTACAGATTGTTTTCCTAAAAAAACTGATATAGGCATTAGCCCTAGGTGTTTGGTGGTGATGTAATCGTTCACATGTGGCCAAGTGTCAGTACTGTCCTATGCCTTTGCATCTCCACAAGGTGTTATTACAGGAGCAGTCTGAGTAAAATTAGTCAAATGGCCTTTATTGGATGTAGGACACATGCTGGCTAGCCTAAGATTTGGGAGCAATTTCACTGCTCATCACACACTTCCCTTTAGCTAGAAGTTGAGCCACATATAAAACAAAACATAGCTTTTGAGAGGGCATAACCAAGAGGGCCTTATTATTGCCTGTTTTCTGCCAAAAAAATTCTCACAGATGGGTTTTTAGATGAAGATATTACATTGAGACCATGGTGATTGCTCTGGTGGGCCATCTTCTTTTAGCTATAAACTTTTAGTTTAATTACTACGCTGATGTACACTAGATCTGTTGTGAGTATTTCGTGGAGTTGACCATCATGTGGTGCTGTTTAGCATGAGATCCAGTAGAGCCGATGAAGTTGCACATTTCATTCTCTTATCCCACTTCCTGGCCTGATCATAGTTTGGAATTATGTGTGCTCCTGGTTCTGGGAACTCCCTCACATCATAAAAGCTCTTAGTTAAGATTGGGAGACAAGATGGATCTGGGAGTCATCAGCATACATGGGCAATTACACTCTATCTTCATAATGGCATAATTAAGCTTTCCAAACACTAAAGTGCCTAACTTTACACACTAAAAAGAAAGGTAGCCTGGGAAAACTAAATATGCTTCTAATGTTGGACTGTTCAAAGAGGAGGAGATCTGGAAGAACTGTTTCAGCTCAGGCTGGAAGCTAGGCTTGGAGCAATTCTGGAAACATGGGTGACTGCAGAAATTTCTATAGCTCAGGGCATTTCCCTCCTGTCACATACCCACTGCTGCTTTTCCTGCCTTCAGGCTCCACTGTTGCAAAATGCTAGAGAAGTCAAGTGAAATCCATGATGGAGCCTGAGGATCACAAAATCCTAACACATCTCACAGTTTTCCTGCTAATTTCCCTTGGCTCAGCTCAACTGTATATAAACCATGGTCTGCAGGATTTGGCTTACTTTCTCTCTAGTAATTAGGTTTCTCCAAAAGATTTTTCTTTATTTTTTAGGAAACTTTTACCCATAACCAATCCAGTTTTACCTCATTGATTTCACGCCCTTTTCTTCTTGTTCTTTTCCCAAGGGACACAGAACAGCTCGCTACCTTCTTTGTGGTTACATGGTAAATCGTTGCTTCCTACTAAGGGAAGCAACACCCAGAGCAGACTGTTTCCTCAACAGGGGGTAATCATCCTAAAGGATGATGTTTGAATTCTGCAACGAATTTATCTCACTCACTAATTCAGTGTAAGTCACCTTATGTCTCTGTCTCATTGTAACCTGTTGAACAATGGTGGTTTTCTTAAGGATGCTTTAAACAGCTCATTCTTCTGGCCAGGATTTTCTTTAGATTTGTGGCTTCTGAACTCACCTTTTCCAGATGTTATCATAATTTTCCATCTCTCCATCTTCAAGATGAAATTTAAGAACAATTACCAAGTAACTTGGGACAGATTATGAACTTCTGCAAGTGCGCTCATGCAGTGCTTTCATTGCTAGAGACTTTTATTCCACACCTAGAGAGGTGAATATGATCTGTCACCCCATCCATGAGAGAATCTAAAATAATTTTAGGGTTCATCTTTATGTAGGAAAACATCTCTTGCAAAAATAAGCACTAGCTAACAACCAGTGGAATTGTGGCATATTCTCAAGAGCCTTTGCTAGTACACAACTGATCTGGGCTTAAAAAATGGAATGATTGTTTATACTCCTGTCAAAGTTTAGGGCTGGGTCAGCCACTAAACTCTGACAAAATCTTTCCATGATCCCACTCACCATCCTCACAGGAGAGGATAAAAGGGGAACCAGGGAGAGAGACTTTGAGGTTGGAAAATAACACTTGAACTGGTTTCATGAAAAAGAAAAATTAACAATAACAAAAAAGATGATGTGCTATATACAGATACATACAAGTGAATATGTATGTAATACTGAGTCCATACCTTCCGGAAGGCAACTAGACCCCAAGCAGAAAAAGTCCCAGCAGTAGACAGGAGCTCCTGAGCCCAGAGTCCCAATGAATGGCCAAAAAAACCAGAAAAGAAAGCCTAGGAGCAGGCACATCACTCCCACCTGAGAAGGCAGGGAAAGGCAACCTGTCCTGGTGAACAGGGCTCCTCTGCAGTGCAAAAACAGGAGACAGGAACACCAGTGACATGATGAAAAACAATGAACAGCTGACAGCAACCCTCCCAACACAGCAAACATTCAATAGGCTCCCTCTTACACTGAGTACCATGGAAAGGAATACCATGATTGGCCCTTTTGAGTCATCTGACCCATCCTCTCCTCCCCATAGGCACAGCTGCCCCACTCTGCCATTGTCACCACCACATGGTCCAAGCAGCTCAAAAAAATTTTTACCTTGGTGCTCTCAAACCAGGACAGCTTATTTTCATATTGTTGTTAGGTGTTTTTTTTGTGTGTTTTTTTTTTTTTTAAAGTGCTTGGGAATTTAATAAAATTTTGGAAATGGAAAAGCTTACATGTTTTTGTTGTTTTTTAATTTCTGGGATTACCTTAATTTCTATGTGAAAAGAGCTGAAGAGTAATCAAAGCAATCCGTTATTCTTTTGTTTGCTTTACAAAAAAATGCTTTACTTCATAATTACCCCTTTAAAGCTAAATGCTTAGGTATAAAATACATTGTCTAGGAAAGTTTTATAGTCATCATTGTAAATATTTGACAGTATTTGTAGCGCTAAAGCACAGATAAAACTATTTATTGTGTTTTTATAAACTTTAAAGTTCTTTGTCAGTAGAGATTGAAGTTTTATTATTTCGATATTAGATAAAAGAAACTGCCAGAAAAGTGGGCCCTGTACACATTTAGCATCCTTAATCTAACATTTGTGGGTTATCATCGGCTGCATTTTCCAACTGCAGCTGTCTTAAACTATTCTTTTATCATATGTTTTAAGGCTGACAGATGTTTAAGTCTACATGCATACATGTTGTTGTATACACTTTTGATTTATAAATATATCTGTAGATTCCCTTGTTTCAAATTTGCAGACCATCTAAAAAGAGCTGAGCTTAAAAAACCGATTGAAACTTCCAGCAGTGAATTAAAGTAGCAGGAATATTTGTTTATTTTCCTTAATATCTTTCACAGACATCAGACCGGTGTTAGGTACACAGTTGCTGCTTGTGTCAGTGTAATAATACTGACTGCCAAAGCTATGTTTTCAAAAGCAAATAAATTGAAATAGCCAGGATTTTCAGGATCATCTGCTGTAAAAACCCCACACACGTTAGGTAGCTCACAGGGAAACCATTATTAGCAAATCCATTAACACCCTGCTATCAGAGGTCCATACACCACATAGAACCAAATATATTCTCACTGTAGTTGGATTTATTAATCTAGAAGTTCAGAACTCCACAACATGAAATTTGGCTCCTATTGTGTCTCTAGCTTGGGCTAGTCCAAAGCTTTCACCTGTGATTCCTCTTCTTACACCCCAGGACCTGCAGAAAATTATTGTCACATCCTTTCTTCCAGGCAGAGTTGGAGATAGCCAGTAGCTTGCTGCCAGCTGTGAAGCAATAGGTTTTACAGAGAACTGCCCCAAAGCCATCAGGAGGGACTAACAAGATGGAAAAATTCAGACTCCCACTGAATCATCAGTCCTACCATCACCAACTGCCAATTTTCATGGACAGAGGGGAGAGGAAGAAGAGAGATGTTTCAGTAAAGGAATTAAATGGTATTTAGCAAATGAGATAGGTGGAAGTTTGCCTTCAGATTATCTTTTCCTTCCAAGTGTTTCCAAACATGCTTTCAGAGTATATTTTTTAATATAAGGGTAATGTATTCTCTATGGAAGTTAGAGTGAATGAGTTAGGAGCATTGGCTCAGATCTCCTTGTCCCCAGCAAGTGTATGCATAATGCTTTAATACCGTTCTGAGGCTGCAGGCTATAGATATGATTTCCGTTCTGCCACCCTATCAGCAAAGCACGGCCTCTCATTTAGCTACATCAGATCATGGTTTGCAATCGATGGATCAACTTCAAATAAAATGTAGGAAATTCACCTTATGACATAAATGTATCTTGTATTCGGCACCAGCCTTTATTATGCTGCATTCTCTAGCAGCTGCCTGTAAAGAATACGTTATACGGAAAACGAGATGTTTAAGTCATCAGAGAAAACTGAATGCAATCCTTTAAGAAGATGATGGTAGCAGGAAACTTGGTCATTTTCAATAAATGAGTTACAACACCTTTTAGGTATTACACTTACCCCTGAACATCCTTTTTCATTTCTGCATTATGATCACACTTTCTGCTTTACTACCATCCTTTTTTTCCCTGTCCTAGTGTTAGAAAGCCAAAACTGCCACCATTACCTCTATCATCACCACTATGAAAAGATGGGATAATTTGACAGGAAAACCTGCAATATCAACCACATGCAATCTGATATATTTAAGAGTACAGGTGACTTCTCCATCCTTTTAATGCCTAGCAGCTTTGTGTGTATGGGTAGGTTGAATATTCAGACAGAATGGCTTTCTTCTAGTCAACAGGCCCACAAAGACTGATGCTTCATAACAGAATATTTTCCTCTAAATGTGATAATGAGATATCGTGTATTCCAGGAATGCGTGCTTTTTCATTTGAGATGATACTAATCACTGATCAGAGCAGGTCAACAAATTTCACATTTCTCATTTCCACTGCATACAGTGATCTTGTAAATGTGTAAATATTTGCAAGTATTTACACACAGCTATTGCAAAACCTGTGGGAATGCGTGCCATGGCAGAAGCAGCAGTTTATGGTACTGGGAGGTTGAGATCCTGTTGCCAACAAACAGTTTCCAATGGGCACAGGTAACACATTTTGTTCTGACACGTCCCTGCTCTCCTGCATAAGCATGAGTAACTGTCGTGTTAACACTGCCAGAAACTTTGCGTCGAGAGTCCTGAAGGTAATGATGGCTGTGGCTCACTCCCATCACCCTCCTCCATATTCGTAGAGGCTGAGTCATTATTTACACAGAGAGTCTGACAGCCACTGCAATTCCTTTCTTCTTCCCCTTCGAGCACAGATAGATCTTTACCTCTTTCTTCCAGGACTGTTTCTCAGAGGGAGTGTAAGCCCCTGTGATGCTATGATTACTTAGAAATTCCCTTTAGTTGTTGTCAATCCCTGCTTGAGGAGCGAAAGAGCAGTTCCTCAGGCTTTCTCTGATGAGACAGTGGCCAGCCAGGAAGCCAGTGGAAAAAGTCTAGAGCTTCCCACTACACGTAGCAATCAAGTGCTGCATGCCTGGAGGAACTGCAAGGGAAAAGGTATTTCATCTGTAAATAACCCCACATTTAGCCATACCTGTGTAAATCTGCAGAGACTCTTCTGAGGCTGATGGGGCAGCTCTAGAGTTACCTTGTTTAGCTGAGTCCCACATAAGAAGCAGGTGCATGCTCAGGAGGGCAGTGGCTCAATCTGAAGGTTAAAGTACACAAAGACATATCAGGAGCTTGAGGAAGAAAATTAGTGTGTGAACATGAAAACCTGAGAAAGGAATGAAGAAATTAATTATCAGACCAAGGGAAAAACAAAGAAGCATGAAGAAAAACAATTAGTAGTTGAAAATGCTCGAGTCCAGTAACCTTGGAGAATGCTTTGAGTTAGTGATGGTGGTTGCTGTCACTTAAGGCAATTATTGGATATCATATAAACCTTTTTTCAAACCAAGACAGAATTGTTTATGTTTTAGGAAGCAGCCATCAACAGTGAAATTAAATATCTGAATGAATGCAGGAGCATGTTCTAATAAAATGTGAAGGAAGTAATCAGGGAAGATTATCAGTCTTGTCAGCCTGATATTTAGCAGTGATAAAAAAAGAAAGCCTGGTGCCAATGCACTTTCTTTTTGCAAGCTGAGCCTATCTGGCATAATACTAAATGGCAGAAACTCATAAAGAGTTTAAGAGCTTCTCTGCAGGATGAAGCTGAAGACACACACAAAACTGAGATTTACACTAGATTAGTAAAATGGTTTACTCTTAATGGCAAACCAGGGCAGCCCAGGATCAACAATAACTTCTTGTGATTGTGCAGACCAGCCTCTAGTCACGCAGTTGACCTGAATAGGAGACTGATGAGTTGCAACATAGTGAGACTTTATTCTCTGGTCTAAGGAAAACTGGACTTGAACAGCCCAGGACAGAAATGCAGGACCCATTTGCAACCCACTGATCTTTTTTTCCCCTGTTCCCAGGGAACAAATGAATAGCGGCAGTACCCAGCTACAAAATGTCTCAGTCCGGAGGTCCCTGATACAAATCCCCATGCAGGCAGCTGAAAAAGGAGTCACGACTTGCAATTACAACCTGACACCATACCCTGGATACAAATAACACCCAGGGATAGAGTGCTGCCTCTGCCTGCTACCATAGCTCAACAGATGGAGTAACTGGTAAGCTAAGCTTGCAGGATTGAGAAATGGCTTTTTTGTTTTATAAACAAGACTGTATGCAGATGAACTGAGGATCACCTAAAGATCACAGAAATAAAGTCTATTACTTAGCATTTTTTTTAGGTCACATCACACTCTTCTCTCATCTCCTTCCTGCTTATTTTATTCCAGAAAATTTGCTTGCTTTTCTCTCATGCTCCAGAGTTGAACTTCAGCATCTGAAAGAGGCGGGCCTTGCTCAGAAAGCTTCCTGCAATTATTAATGCTTATTTTTTATGAGATGGCTTAAGACAGGTAGCACAATGTATTTGCACATGATTTCACATTTTATTCCTATGCTTTTATTATAATTGTTAATGGTTATATTTGATAAGATGTCTCAAACCAGGTAGTAAAATATATTTGCATATAATTTAAAATTGGTCTTCTGTACTTTTATTGTAAGTGGGCTACATATTGAAAAAAAAAAGTGAAATATAGAAGCCTGTGTCAAGGTTTTTGTTAAAGCTTTAGTGTGAAGATTTGATGCAAACATAAACGTCTCAACACATTCTGCCTGAAATCTCAGAAGGCCATTTTAACAGATTCAGAAGTTGCACACTTCATTCTTAAGTTCTAACGTCTTTCTTAAAACACTCAAGTTTCTGCTCTGACGTAGTAGGCATTTTAGCTTCCATCTCTACATCTATAGGCCCATTATGGAACCTTAGGCAGCTTTCTTCTAGACTGGGCTCCAAATCCTTGAAATGCCGACAGAACAATTTCTGTGGGATATCTTCAGAACAAATCTTTGTATTTACCTTAAAACTTAGCCTAAGTACCAAAGAAATCTATCTGATTATTTTTTTTGCGTGTAGGAAACTACCTTTATCTGCTTCTTTGTTTTAAATTGGCATTTTTTCTAATTTGATCAGAACATTAAAATTGCTTATCATAAGTCCAATTTCCACGATTAAGGAAAAAAATGTAAGTATGGCTAGAGAGCATTCCATGTGTATTGCATGCAGATGCACAAAGGGAATGCAAGTGAAAGGTATAACTAACCGGGAAACTTTAAAGTATAAAACAAGTTGCCTTCTGGATGTAGCCATTACAATTTATGATTTCTGTCAAACTATATATTGATTTCTCTGTCTTAAGAGTCAGCAACTTTCCCTTCTGATTGAATTCTAATTACTCACTCCACAGTTACATTGATTTTAACAGACTTCCGGACAGTTTTGTACCAGGCTGGTTTCAAATTACGCTTAATGAATTTGTCATGGCTATCGGTATAAGAACTTTCATTCTACAGTGACTTGACAAGAAACTGATTTTCCTCACTTCTGCAGAGGCCAAACTTGCCCTCAGCTTGTATCATGTTTAGCATGGGAAAGAGGAGGCTCAGAGAGGACCTTATCACTCTCTACAACTGCCTGAAGGGAGGTTGTAGTCAGGTGGAGGTCAGGCTCTTCTCCCTGGCAGTTAGTGACAGGATGAGAGGGCACAGCCTGAAACTGCATCAGGGAGGGTTTAGGTTGGATCTCAGGAAACCCTTCCTCATGGAAGGAATTGGGATGCACTGCCCAGGGAAGGGATGGAGTCACTGTCCCTGGAGGTGTTTAAGGAGAGGCTGGATGTGGAACTTAGTGCCATGGTCTGGCCAATGTGGTGGTGTTGGGTCATAGGCTGGATTGATTATCTCAGAGATCTTTTCCAGCCTCAATAATTCTGTGGTTCTGTGGTCACCCGCAGCAGTCAGCTGGCCTTAGGCTGCACTTCATGATGTTTCTGGGCAGAAAAGGCAGAAAACAATTGAGTTTGTCTGAATCCAATGATGAATAAGTCTGTAGCAAACTGTGATTATATTCATTGTACGAGTTAGTATTTTTAAACAAAAACTCAATCACTTTCCATATATTTCAGCAAAGTCAAGAAAATCTCTCTGCGCTTTCCAAAATTCAATGCATATTAAAGATAGGTAAATCATACTGGTGCTGGTTACATACTTGTGTAAGGGACCTCTTATTTCGTGTATGGGACAAAGTCCCTCACCAAAAAGCAGGCAATGTAAAGCACAGTACAGACTAGTGGAAAAAAGTTTTATTGTGCGCTTTGGAAATATTTGACTACAGCCCATGTACGTGTGTTTGTCGGGGAGAGACACCATTACACTTTCAGACACTGCTTGGGCATCGCGAGTCTTTTATATCCTGAAGCCACAGGGCATGGGTGGGGGGCAACGAGGTGCCTGTCTCAAGTATGTGGGGCTGTCCTCAAATTTCTCTGCCTGCTCCTGGAGTCACTCTCTCAATCATCAGTCCTCCTGCCTGCTTGATACTCACATGAGCAAAGGCATTTGCATAAATCAGTACAACAGCCCTACTGTTTTACAATTAACTTCAGGGAATCCTCAGCTTCACGGTTTTATTTCCATTTTCTTTGGGCAATGGCTCCTCACTCTTTTGAGTTATTGCTATATAAAGAAGCATTCAATATTCAGTCATGCTGAAAGCTGCTGATTACATTCATCAGCTTTAATAAGATATGTTATTAGATCTTATTTTCTTAAATTATCTATAGATCAAAGATATGATCAATGACAGCTTTTAAGTATTTCCAAGTCAATATTTCCAGAGATGTTTTAATTCAAAAGGACCTAGAAGTTCTTTACAACTGAGGTCACAGATTCTACTTGCAGAGTTTCTTTAGACTTTGTCTTCTTTCTGAAGTTCTTTATTTTGGGTGCATCAGTACTGGTGTCAAATGTGGTTGAAGGAGTAGGATATCCATAGAGCAAGAGGAAATGACTTCAGGTTGCCCCAGGGGAGGTTTAGATTGCGTATTAGGGAAATCTTCTTCACTGAAAGTGTTATTGAGTGTTGGAACAGGCCGCCCAGGGAAGTGGTTCAGTCACCATCCCTGGAGGTATTTAAAAGACTTGAAGAAGTGGTGATTAGGGAAAAGGTCTAGTGGTGGACCTGGCATTGCTAGGCTGATGGTTGGACTCGTTGATCTTAAAGTTCTTTTTCAACCTAAACAATTCTATGATTCCACATTCTACAACTCCAGTTTTTATTATAACTGTATCTAAACTGCTGAATGCAGCAGTATCCTGGAGTCTCGTTCACGGAAACATCTCTCTTGTGATTTTGAGATCTCTCATGTTGAGGTGAGACACAGACACGACCCTACCCCTTCACACCACCATCCTTTCCATGGGAGGGAAGTGGGATGTGCAGAGCCCTACTGTGATGTGTCTCCTCTTCTCTGCCCTCACCCCATGATCTGAAAGGATCTGGCTCCTGCCCTGTGCCTGCTACCCTTCTGAGATGAACTTTCACTTGCTCTCTGCTGGAAAGAATGCAACTTCAGAGCATAATTTTCAGTGTAAATAGTAGAATTGTAGGTGTGTTATACAGAAAAAAAATAGAGAAAATTAATTATTTCAAAACCAGGCAATGATTTTACAGCACAAGCCTGTTGTGCATTCAGAACAACCCACTTACTACACATACCCATTCTGTAAGTGGCATACAGAATTTTTACTGCAATGACAGGTTGTTTTCTTTTCTAATGAGGAAATGAACAATGAGTTATCCTTGTGCGCATAAAGAATAAATTCCAATAGGCAGGAGAGTTGGATGATTTTAGATGTTATTTTCTAAATTATAAAGCTTCCTGTGGAGATGAACTTTCTTACAATCTCTGGCAAACTACCTGGTGATTACTCTGCTAAGAGCAGTAAATGATCTAAAAATACGTACATCTTTTGAAGAAGAAAGCAAATTAAAAGAATTTTTTAAACCTCAGAGCTGAGTGCTTTGTTCTCTGTTAGGATAAACACATCCAGTTAGGGTTTACTCTGAGCAGCCTAGTAGAAAACAATCTGCATAAATAGATTAAATTTTATCAGACAATGAATAAAAGATTCAAACAGAAAATTGGGTTTCTTCAGTTTCTATGAGGACTAAAAAGAATAAAATTATCAGGCTATTGCTTTCCCTTTAAAATCTTTTTACAGATAATAGTGAACAGATGATTCTGTCAAACTTCACTTGCAATGAATTTAAGACAAGATAATATCATCATCCATCTTCTTGATGAACCTCATCATTTTATCTGCAGTCTAAATACAGGAGAAAAACTGAAAAAGCCATGCATCTACACATCTCTTCATTTAAAAATTACAGCTGAAGGTTAGAAAATGTTTAAGGTCAAACTTCTAAGCTACCATCTGGAGCTCATTTAGCAATTGCCAAGAACATCTGCCACTACCACACATACCTAAGACAAAACTTAGCCAACATCACCTTTTCTTTTAAGGACAAAATCTTAGAGTCACATGAGTATCGGCTGAGATACTTTGCTGCCAGCAGTCAGAATTCAGTGCAAATTTAGTGCAGTTTGGCAACCAGTGGAGCTGTTAATGGGTGAAGACAGTTTTGCAGTTTTTAACACAGTGTTCACCATCTGAAAGCCCCACCTCACAAATAGCTCTGGCATTTACGACTTTGCAAAACACATTACAAAAATGTTACGTGGTGGGAGAGTGGGGGGTATCTACTGACTGATGAGGACTGAAACGCATTCATGGGTCATCAAAGTCAACTCCCATTGCTGCTGCTGGAGCTGCCCCTCTGCCGTGGTTGCAAGGCGGCTTCAGCTCTTAGATCACTGAAGGCAGTATTTTTCAAAAATGCTGTAAGTAAGTGAAATAAGCTCTTACACTTAAGAGCTGCACACAACACGTCCTCAGAGATGGTTATAATATTCTCTGAACTTTTACAACAAACGAAAGATATAAAAAATCAGAAAAATACATGGCTTACAAGGTCCAATTCCTCAGATAGAACTCTGGTTTTATCCATATTTTAAGATACAGCGGATCCCACTGGCCATTAATTCCTTACATTAAGGAAGATATTTAAAGTTTTGAAAATACTGTAAGGTTGCTATTTTTTAGTCATATGCATGAATTCCTAGTAACAAGAAGTAGACGACGTGATGAAAACCCGTATTACTAAATACAGGAGAAAATCTATTTTTTTTTCATGGTCTGTATGGAAATTATGCCCTCTAAATGTTCAACATGACGTATAAAATGTCAGTTAGATATGACAAAAATTTTAACTAGAAGGAGATGTTTTATATGATTGCATCATTAATTTAGTGATTTGATCAGATAGGACATATGCTTTCAGATATGCATAGTGTGTCAGATTTCTGTAGTTTGGTAAATGTCATGAATTGGATTATTTTCTATAGGTGAAAAAGTAATACAATATATTAAGTAGTTAGTGATTCACTTGTACTATGTAATAACCAATACATGCAATTCAAGATAATACATATGTATATTAATAGGTATCATAAATAATTTGATTCCATTTACAGAACACTGAATCTGTATTTTAATGGTGTCTAGAAAGCAGAGAAAATGGAAATGATTGCTTTCATTCAATTGAAAAGCTGTGAATGTGACTAAAATCCCCACATTGATTATAGATCAATTTACCTTTAAAACTGAAAAACAGGAGTTATGCTCCATGTCTTGGTCTTTATGAGGTTTTAAACTATATTATATTTTGTGTTTTAACAGATGATAGGTTTAATCCTCATCAGAGAGAGAGAGGAGTTATGTAGAAACTGGTAGTTTCCTTGTGGTGTGGAGAAAATTAATGAAAAGTATTTTGGTTTATTTTACTTCATTATAGCTAAACATATATCTACTAGAATATTATCATCACACTAGTCTTTTTTACAGAATCTTTGTGTCTGAATGAAAATGAAGAGAATGATGCTTGCAGACAAACTTCAAATCAAGTGGCTATTTGTTTTCCAAAATTCAGAACACTGTTATCAAATCTATGACACAAAATGTATGGAATGTGATCTCCACCTGGGCTTATCTTTCCAGTTCTGTTGAAGAACTTTAACCAGCAGAAGAACCTGTTACTTTGAATGTGTTTTTACATTTTTTCCTGATGCCCAGAAATTGTTTATCTTCAGTAAATTCTAAATATTTTCTTTGTTTTTGAAATTCTTCTAGTCTGAAAAGTCTTCTCATGGATGAAATAGAACTTGTAAGCAGGCTGGCTATCGTAGCGTGATGCTGAAAACACCTCCTCACTGGATACAGGTTAATTTAGGCTGTCATTGAATCCTCAGTATGCTGAATCTTCCCGGAGTAACTTTTCTACAAATTTTAAAAGATATCCTACTTTTGAGAATGAATTGACAGGTAAAAAAGTGATAGTTCTTCACAGAATACCCACAGATGTAAAGCAAAATATCTCCAAAACTTTAACTAGAGTAAAATGACAGAGAATGTTGGGGTTTATAGTGAAATAGGTTTATGAGATCAAGCATTTAAAAGTTAGAAAAGCCTAGAAATCAAAGTTGATGGGCAAAGTTTACAGGATTTTGTTGTACATTTTTCATACTTCAAAATAAATAAAAATAACCATTTTTTATGTTTAGTGTGGAGCAGGAGAAAGACAAGTCCGAGCAGAAATGTGCATAGGAGTTGTATATAAGAATTTGGTCACATTCTTTTGAATAGAATTGAGGCTTTTTACTTAGTTATTTCAATTATTATTTTTTATTTTGCAAATAATACCATAATTCTAAAAATGCTATAGGAACGGCTAAAGCTATGCTCTGTTTATTTGTTTGTACTTGGTAAGCATGTGTATTTGTTGTCCATGTTTGCTAAGCTGTATTTTCTGTATTGTTGATTATATATAAAAAATAGTCACAATTTATTGTGCTAATGCATGTCTAATAAGAGCCAGTGTTGCAAGCTACTGCATAATACCTTCTTTGTCCCTCTGCAAAATAGGGATGATAATACTGTTTACATTTACTTTATCTCAATGCAGTATCATGCTCATTAATCATGTCCTACCATGCAAATGCACTTAAGCATTGAAAGTTCTTGGGGAAGAGAGAGAAAGGAAAGGAAAAAAAAAGGGGAAAAATTTGAAATCAAACTATGTTGAAGGGTGGGGAAACTTTAAACCTGGGGTAAACTAGTATCAGTTGGACATTTTTGAAAGAAAAAATTATGTGGCCAGTACTTTTGCTTTGCTTTTATTGAAGATACTTGTAGGTTCTAATAACTGCAAAGACTCACATTCAGCATCTAATGTTGCCTGCTCTGCTATGGTTGTATTGCTGATAATGACATAAATATGGTGTTATAATACCTTAGTGGAAACAGATTTTTGTATGCTGCTGGTGCCTCCTCCAACAGCCCTAGCTCTTGCCCTCTGTCACACTTCTTCTGCCCATGGGTCTTCCTGGGCTGCCTGGCAGCTGTTTGGAGCTGCTCAAGAAGTAACAAAATCACCTTCTTTTTTTCATTCTGCCTCTTACTAGCCCAGCTACATCTCCTGGTGCCACCAAAGGCAGACAGACATTTGAAGAAGGAGGATGAAAAAAATTAAAAAGGAAAAATAAAAATGTGAAAAAAAATTTAAAAGGGAAAAAAATATGAAAAGGGAATTAAAAGCCATGTCATGGATACCATCCTGACTCCCAGCTGCTGAGAGATGGTGTTTCAGGGTATTCCACTCCATCATGAGGTAGAGGATATTGTAGGGATACTCAGTCTGTGATCAGGTTTGATTGGGCTGGGGTAAGAGGCAGTGGGGGAAAAAAGCATGGAAAAGGGACCAGCGAATAATGGGCAAGGAGGGAAACGTTAGAAGACAGGTGGAGTTTGTAAGAAATAGGGGAAAACGGAAAATTAAGAGACTAAAAAGTAGGTTAAAGTGTCTGAGAAAAGCAGTTGGGAGGGAGGGAAGAGAGAGGAAAGGAAGCACTGAAGGTTAGCTTGAAAAGTTTGCTGACGCTGTCAAAAAATGTGTAATATCAGGAATTCCCCAGAACTCCCCAACTCTAAAAACAGGAGAAGACAGGCAACAGCTGAAAAAGCTGGTCTTACTTTAATTAAATGTTTATTTAAGTCTAACATATTTGAAAATTATAATTGGTTTCCCCCAGCAATGCCTTTAACCAAGCCCCTTTCACAGAGATCTTTGAAAAGCAGTCAACTCATGAAAAATCCCAGTTGGCAACCCCTTTTCCCTGAAAAAGAAGTTTACCGAAATCTTCAAAGGCCAGAATCTGGCATAGTTTTCTCCTGAGTAAAGTTAACTTTGCAAGCTGAAGCCCTGCCAGGAAGGATGACGTGCTCCAGCTAGCTGCAAGCATGGCCCTTGCGTGCCCGCACCCAGAAGCAGGAGGGATCAATGTGCCTGCCCAGCCATAGATACCTCGGCTCATGTGACCGGCCTGTGGTAATAGAGCCTGTTCTCATTAGCCTTTTCATTAGGTGGCAAACTGCAGCCATTCAGCAGTTGTCTCGTGGCAGCTGAGCTATTTCTTCACCAAGGCCAGGATGGTTGGCTGAGGGTAATACCAATGCAGCTGTTGGGTATAACCCACCTCTGTGGACTGTTAAATGTCTAGCTGTGGCACTGCAGAACGTGGTCTATCAGCAGGGGTATAATCCTATGGTAAGAATGAAATAAATTAATTTGCATCGGATTTTGTTTTGCAAAAGCCGATCTGCCCTCATCGCCCTTCAGTGCCAGCGGAGATCCCCTGCTCTAGCAGGTAAGAGACAAGATGCGAACCCCATATGCCTGAGCAGACTGTTGTCATTTGGAGAACACAGAGCCAAGGCTTGGTTTAAATGATCATTTCTTGGGCAAGACTTCTGCTGACTGTGATCGATTTTAATGTGCAAGAACAAAACTTTCAGAAGAAAGAATATCACGTTCCCACTACTGTGCAGTTAAAATCCACAGGGATATTTAGAGAGAATTATAATTCATGTCCTTAACGCAACACTTGTAAGAAGGTATGGAGTGCCTAGTTGCCTAAAAGCTCAAATGGACAGCAAAAATTTTAAATGTAGCCGATGTTAGGAAGCCAGACTCGAAATTCTGAAAATCAAGCTCTGTGTTCTAGGGAGGATACTTAAATATTCACATCACATGGTCTTTGTAATTCTGATGTTAGAGCAGGCACAGAATAAAGGTCAAGAGAAAGAAAAAACCAATAATAATGAAGCAAAAATGCATATGTATTCATGTCTTTAGCAAATACACAATGGAGATGGCTGGGTATGCTTAGAGGAAACAGTTTTTCAATCAGAAAATCAGTCCGTGATTTCTCTCATCAATACTTTATAGACGATTTTAGCATGGAGAGAATTGCTGGTCAGAGTTCATGTACAACCAGTTATTGTCTGGCTACAGTCTGAACTGGGGAGGAAGAATAGAAAGGCTCGAGTCCTTGCTATAGCTCATTCCATCAAAGGACCTGAACCTTAGACCCAGAGGGGAGTGCCCTGGCTGCAGTGGGGAGCTCTTTAAGGGGAACATTCAGAGTTGGACAGTGCCTTCCTCCAGGTCCTCTGCCTCACACTGCCTTTTCACTCACAATCCAGCCCAAACAATGCCTGATGATCATCGCTTTCCTGGGATGTGCATGCAAATCTAAAGAGTGATGTCTCTCACACTATCAGCAGCTGCTGAAGAACTGGAAGGGCCCCCCACTCCCCCGTTTGTCTCTCGGTTAGAGGCATCCTCTCTCTATCACTCTTGGTGGTTGTTAGCAGTCGAGGAGCTCATAAGAGGAAATTGAGTTTTCCATTTCTGAAGGAAAATCAAATGTCTGGCTTTTGAGTTTGAGACCTAGGCAGGCACAAATATACCAAGTATAACTTTGTGATATCAATTTAATTGCATATTTATTTCAAACTATATGACCACCTGGATGCAGTCACAACAGTAAATCAGTGTTTGTGAGAAAATACAGTTAAGTATTAAGATTTAATATTATACTCCCTTGGAAGCAGCTGTAAAATTCTTTGTTTCCTTTTGCAAACAATGTTAAGAATGCCAAGAACCAACAAGTGTCTAATATTATTCTTCCCCTGATGAAATGAGAATATATTGATTTCTACAAAATAGATTCCCTAATATGTAAACACATTATTCTAAGGCTTAGAAGAATCATATGCTTTTATTTCTGCTCTCTTCTGAAACTGCTTGAAGGAAATATTTTATCAAATGAATAAAATAAAGTTATATATATATTTCCTTAAAAAGCCACCAAATATATAATGCACCTTTTCAAATAGTGGACATACACATTTCTAACTTTACCTTATTTTTAATGGAATAAAATGCATCTCAAAGACATGAGTCTGCAAGGTTACTTCAGTGTGATTACATTATATCCAGTCATGAAGTTGGATTTCAGAAGAGGTTCTGCTTCTTATCTGTTGCAAAGGAAGCTCCTGCTATATATTTGAAATGGGGTTTCTACCTGCTTTATACCCCTACAAATGACCACAGAAGAGATAAGAATGGGATGAATTGAGTACAAAATATCTGCTTGTACTGAGTGATTTTGCAACTAACTCCTAGAGGTCTCTCATTAGGAAAAAAATTCCTTTCATTTTCTTGAAAAGGGAAACCTTTACAATGATTTCAGAACTTTATTAGCAGTCTGTTAGTCGTCTATGAGATCATCCTCCCAGTTAATGAGACAAGAAGAAGAAATGCCCCAAATACCACAGGAAAAGGATGATACTGGCATGTTTCCAGCCTCGCTGGATAGAGAAACTGTCAAAAACCTTAGATAACACTCTCAAATATTTTTCCAGTGCAATTCCAGCCATTTGAGCCCTTATACTCCTTTTTGGAGTAATTCGTACTTCATGATAAGCCTATCAGAAAACCTATGACTGTATCTAAATATTTCTATATACACAGACTGAGAGAAAATTTTCAGATTTAAAACTTTAGTAATATCCTTTACTCTTATAAGTTTCTTCTTTGTTTTTTTCCTCAGAATGGTCTGTCATCGTTCAGATTTAATTGAAACACAGGCTGTTCTAACTCGTCAGCTGAGGTATGCTTCTTCAAGAAGCTTGATCACAGAGACTACTGTTTCATAAATATCTTCTACTTCCCAGCAGCTTTTCCTTGTCTTGAACGCATACATAATGGAAAAGAAAAGGCTCAGAAGTTACCATCTGCTCAATAAAGGACAAAGAACATTCCTGTGTCTGTCATGAAACAATGCAAAAAAAAAGCAAAGAAGAGAAGCGTGTGTTATATTCATGGTTACACAGGACAGCAAAAGAAGGGGGCAGCCCCTAGATTAACAGAAGAAAAATGATCTGATTTGTGATGGTCACAGTAACTAGATGGGAACCCTCCCCCATATATTACAATTCAAGTTAAATAAAAGCCTGTTTCTGCCTAATACTTTCGAGAATTTATCCATGAGCACTTCATTATTTAAACAGCATTCCTGTGGTACAGCCAAGTTTAGAAAAGATTTATTTAACATGCCATTACAGCAATTAGCCCCAGGGAAAGTTCAGCTTGCATACCCAGCTTCTAAATACGTCTTGAGTTTGTATTTATCAAGTGTGTTTCCTTTCCCTCCTCTACTGAGTATAAAGTTTTCCTTTTCTCCTCACCTCACAGCTCCTATGAAGCTTTTGATCTGAGCTCTTTCTGAGCACCCGGCATGTTGGAGCTCCGTTCCAGAGGCCCTCTTCCACATTCCCTCTTGAGGACACTGACACAATGTCTGTCCTCAGCAAGGTATATCTGTCAGGCCCAATGTGTCAGTTCGGATCATGACTGCAGGAGTAAGTAGATAGACAGGCTGTTTAAGAGAAAGAAAGGAGATTCAGGGCATTGAAGTCTAATTTCTAGCTCTGATGTGACTTGTGGCAAGCCACTTAGTCATTACCTATATCTCAGCTCGCCAAGTCTGCATGGAGATGCTAATAGTTCATCTCCATGTTGTTTATTCAGTCGATAGTGGATGAACTATCACTTGCAATGTTTATTTACAACATGTAGTGCATTTAGTGCCCAATCCCACTTTAGACCTCCAGACACAACCATTCCTTAAAAAGATCCTTGAACCCCATGACTTTCATCAGACCTTCGTGACAGAGTGACACTGCACAGTGGAGGAAATGAGTTCTGGTGCCTGAAAAATTCTGGGTTCAAATTTGCCAGGATATCATGTTAAAAAGAAACTACAGTTTCAAACATTTTATTTTTGTTGCTCAGCTTTTGGCTGCATGTCAGAAGAACAAAGAAACACATAAACTTTCTAGGTTTACACTAGTGCTGATGTGGCAGCTGCTGCTATGCACCGAATGCCAGGAAACTTAGAGAAGTTGTACCTTGAGTTGCTTCTCTCTTGAATTCAAGACATGGCTTCTGTCAGCTGTATCTGTCTCTGGGGCACAAGAAACAGAAGGAGAGCTCATCTCCCTCATCACCCTGGACTTCTTGACTTCAGTTTTGCTTTTTGTTTTCCACCATCCATCGCGGTGACTCTCCAGGTTCCCTAGGGAACAGGAAAGGAAGCAATTTCTTACAGGTTTTAGCTGAACGCATCATGTGCTACCAGTAATCTCACTTTTATCTGCCATCAGCTGGTATGCATCTCCCAGTGCATGTGGCAGGGTCTTGCACTCTATGCCCTGAGTGCTGCCTTTGACATAAAGTGGGATCAGTTCCTGCTACGTTCAGGATTTCAATGCACAGAAGAGAATCCAACTCTAAATTTACTGGCTTAATGCTGCAGCTGAAATTAAGTTCTTTTAACAATTTTGGATGAGTATACATTTTATAGTCATAAACAAATTGTGAGTGTTGCAAAAGAAAAACGGTATTTCAGAGCCTCTACTTGCTGTACATATTAGCACTGAGAGGTTGAGGGAATGTTGCTGCTTGTGTTAAAAGAGTAATGTTGCTTTGTTTCTTCAATATACTTGAAAAATCAATCTTTTTCACTGTGCATGCTCATTCTGCATACCACACATTCATTATACACCAACTCTGAAAAAAGCACAGTGAAGTCATTGTGCAGTGATAACAATGGAACTTTTTCCGTAAATGTCAACAGGATTGGTCAAACTCTGGTTTGTTGGAGGCAAAAAAAACCCTTCTATTTTCATTTTCTACCCCTTATACTGTCTGTATCACAAAAATCATAGAATCATAGAATGATCTAGGTTGGAAGGGACCTTAGAGATCATTTAATCCAACCCCCCTGTCATGAGCAGGGAAGCCACCTCTTGACTAGACCAGGCAACACATGGGGACCGAGCAGGAATTGAACCCGCGACCTCAGTGTTGTCATTGTTGTCAGCACTGCGCTCAATCCACTGAGCTAAATGAACCTAAGTACAATAATATTCTAGCAAATTACTCTATCTATCCATAATTCTCTGGACTACTTTTTTTTTTTAAACAGTATTTTGACCGTTTTGCTACAACAGTCTCAATAAATTGAAAGCTGAATATTTCCCTGTCTAATTCTCAGCATTATTTCTTTTGCTTTACCTCTGAACTGTTCAGGATGAATAGTTATAGCAAGAAAGAGAAAGTTTAAGGGCTCTGTGAACGCTACCTAATGTACCGCTGCAACTTAAGATTAACTGACATCAGCTTGACCCACTACCTGCTTGAAGGAAAATGGTCAGATAACGTTTGTTAAAAACTTTATGAGATGCCAGTTCCTACTGTGGTGTACAAAGGTCTTTAATTGGACATAATTTATGACTGGAAGGCTCCCTAGACGTACTGCTTTGTCATAAATGTGACAGAGAATCAAACTTCAAGCCAGTGATCTTTTTTTCTCTTTCCTCCAGAATTCTTTGGCATTAATGTGATACAGAGAGAACAGCAAAAATGTGATGAATAGTCTTCATGGGGCAATCATGAATAAAATAGATATGAGTTACATAAGCATTTGAAGCAAAAATATATGCAACCACTCTCAGCTACTTAGTTGCACAGAGCTTAGTAGGACACAATTTGATTGTATTTAATTAAAAAAAATATTTTTAGTTTAATTATATTCATTTTAAAAGAAAAATAATTCTATGGAGTCTAGTCTGGAAGAATCAAAAATTCTGCTCCATGATCATAAATCTATGTCACATTCATAAGACATGTTTTTACAAATATAATGAAAAAATACAGAGACAAAAGTTATCCTGGAAAAATAAAGGAACACAAGCTTTTGAACACCAACTAGCTTTGATCAAGATCAAACTTCTATGTAATGCTAGGAAACCACTTATATATTTTAGTGGCAAAAGCTGTCTGGTTATAAAGAAAAACAATCACATCTGGTTTTCCCTCACTGAATTCCTGAAATTAATAGGGAATGGCATAGTGGCTCTGAGCATTTCGTAGTTTCTGGGGGAAAGAAGGGAATATTTCAAACTGATTTCTACTGACCCCTTGTGGTAAACTAAACTGAATTGCACTGCTGAGGAAGACTGACTTCTTCATTGAAGGGACAATGTTCAACACGAGCAGGAACAGTCTTAAGAATTGACTCTAGCCATCTCAGTGACCTCCTAAGAGCATGACATCTTGGGCTGTCAAGAGCCCAGAAGATAGTCAAAATTAAAAAGTTGCTCTTAGTCCATAAGGGGCAAAGGTACAATTTTCTTGATGTACAGCAAAGCTCTAATACTGTAAGATATATTGTAGTGACATCCTGAACCATAAGGCTGAAATTCAAGTAATTTACTCCAGTCACCAGAAACACAGGATGAATTCAGAGGCTAATTTATGTAACCTTTATTTTGTGCTAGTGGGGAGTACAACTGTCCATGTAAATGTCTTTCCAAAAGAAGTTCATCATTAAGGTGGACAATTATTCAAAGAAGAGCATTGCCAGTGCGTTGGGTAGTTTAGTACAGATTTCAGCAGAAGGGAGACAAGACAAGCTATAAGAGAGACGATGTCATATATTCCAGATTTTAGCTTTTCTAAAATAAATAATAAATCTGGCTGTAAGACAAGAAGCTTAAAAAAGGTATACTGGAAAAAAAAGAGATTTATTATAACTTATGCTTACTCTCAAGTACTTACAAGTGATTTATAAATTGCATCCTCACTACAAAAACATGCCTTCAGCTGGGAGCAACCCAAGATTCTCTCTGCTTCCATTTGTCCTGGCAGTAGACTCACTTGCAGAAGAAAAGAAAGAGCTAACGGGAATATTAAAGAGTGTACAGCAAAGGGTGCAATTTGATTTTTACATAGAGAAGGTACATCTGAACTGCACACAATCCATATACCTAGGAATTACGCTCTACAGATTTTGTCAGCTGTCAAGACACATAATGAATAGCTGACCTAACGTTATTTTTTATTGGTGATTAAAAAAACCAATGGCATAAGCAGTTCCAAATCTCATGTCACTTTTCTCTAGTCTTTGCAAAAGTTAGAAGGCTACTACCTTATTTGACATGCCTTCATTAGAGTTGATGGTTAGTTATATTAGTTGGGAATTCGTTATATTAGTTGGGAATCCGTTCCAGACTACATAACACACATGGAAACAATTCAGTGGACCCAATCAGTATTGCTGTCATTCTCTCCCTTCTTAAAGAAAATACAATAAGTAGTTGGAACTATGAATAATTGTTTGTGTGTTGGCTAAGCATACAAGATACTAGATACACAAACTTTTTTCATGTGCTTCTTGTAAAATTGCTTTAGATCGTCCTTGAAAAGTAAGGGAGAAGAATTTACACAAGTATTTTGGTCCCTTGAAACTGAACAAAAAAGACAGCAAAACCTCTACCTTAAAAGAAAAAAGTTAGTTATAAAATTTGAGAACAGATTGAGCTTCAAACAAAGTAATTGGGCAGCAAAAGCACCTGGGAAAACAATTTTACTTCAGACCTAAATGAATTTGGCCGACACGAAATCGTGTTGTCATTTCATGTTAAGGAATGTGCTCTTGAGAAGCATCTTTCAGCTTAACTTCTGGACACAGGAGTAATACACTATGATTGTCCTGATGGGCCACCCACAGAACACAGCATGGAACTTAAACACCAAAAAACCTATCGAAATTAGATGAGATTAATTCTCTCCCTCTCGCCCCTCCCCAATCCCCCAACTGTAGCAAAAATAAGATTAGAAATCTGAGAAAACCAGAGAAAATCATCCTGGAAAAGGTGTAACAAAACTTAGGACATTGCCCTGAAAAAATGCAGTTTTGAGTTTTCCATTTCAAAAGAAAAAAGATTCATTGGAAATTTCCCAGTGATTGCATGGATTCAGCAAAACAGACAGGACATTCAAAAGCAGATGAGAAATAAGCTTGGGAATTGATATTTTCCCATTTCAGTCAGGCTTCGAAAACAGTCAGTAAATACATTTGTTGAAGTCATAAAATCTATAGTCATGATCTCTTAATTTTCATAAGTTTATCTTTAAAATATTGTTCTAATGTCTATAATGAAATTTGTCATTCATTTTTCCTTTTTATATACCAGTACCACTTCAATATGCTTTAGGGAGTTTTTAGAAGGGATGAGTTTTCTTTTCAGAACAGTTTAAATATCTGAACAGATGTAAAATTAGCCAGTGTTGCACCGCATAGCCAGTTGTATACTGCAGGCACACTTGTCAGAAAATTCTAGTTTAATATTTATTGGCTTTTAAAGGAGAACACAAATATCAGCTTTGACTCAGTCTAGGATACTGTAATGTTTACAGCTGAAGAATAACTGAATGCTTATTCTTACAGAGATGTTTGCTTTTAATAGCTGTATTTTCCAGTCCCATGACACAAGAGTATGAAAAAATCTTTCTTTCTCTCATGCATGCTAGTTTAAAACAACAATTATTATGATTTTTGTATCTATACAGTGCTGCCTACAAAATGTTTAATACCTAAGCAGCTGGTGCACTGTGGCTGATGCTTGCTAAATGAATAAATGTTTCGTCTTGTGTTTCATCATACTTTTATCCATCTGTTGTCTTTTGTCATTTTTGATTGAGGCCCGGAGGCACTATCACAAAGCAAATAATGCCAATTTTGTTTTCATTATTGCAGGGCCAAGAACCCTGCTTCCAGCCTGAGAACACTTTGGCACTTCGTGGTGAACAGCCACAAATGTAAAGAGGTATTTTCCACACAGACACAGAAAAAGCCATGTGGGAGGATGTGTTTACAGTACAAAAGTTTGCATGAGAAGTTTAAATTGATATTCATTGCAGGACAAATAACTTTATCAAGCATGCAGTCTGCGTGAAAGTAGATTTACCAAGCTGGCAGAGAAAACTCTAGTTCCCCTTAATGAGCACTGCAAAGAGAAGCGTGTTCTCCGGGTCAAATGACAGGCGAGCATCTGTTTCACTTCACAGCCTCCTCGCCCTCGCTGTGCCTGCAACCTGCCCTCTCCCAAGACAAGAGCTCACCAGCTCTGACCCAGAGACACCAGGGGCCACGGCACACTCGTGCTTAGCCCTCAGTTCTGTTGCCTTGGCTGCTCCTTCTCGCTGTTGGGGGTAATCACTCTGTGTTACTCCAACACAAACCCATACAGCTCATCTCCATAAGTCTTTTTTAATACAGAGAAGGTAACTTAAGGACAGCTCTCATCTGTGAGGCTGTTGCAAACAGCTCTGTGAGGGGTTGGGATGGCTTCTCAAGGGAGTGGCTTCTTATTTTCATCGACCACAAAGGGAGACTGCCTGGCTAACCCAGTAATTCAATTCAGGTGCTTGAAGTTGGCACCCTGAAACTCTTATAAAAATGTTTCAAGACAACTACTGGGTCAGAATCAAACTTTAAGGTTTGAGGGCTTGCCTGCTTAGCCCTGGCATTACATGAATACCTGCACTTGAGTGGTGAATTTATACACCCGTACAACCATATGCACATATAGTTTTCTATGTAGTTTTCCCATTCTTCTATAACTCATGAAAATACCCCAGTGAGGGTTACATGGTAGAGTGTTTGCTGTCAGGAAGAGAGAAATTCTTCAGACTGTGTACTATCCATAACAGTTCAGCAACCTGAACCTCTGAAACCTGACCTGTCTGAAATCAAACACTCCTCTTTTCCTTTGAGACAGTGGCACGGAGGAAAGCGATAGAGTTGCAGCAGGAGCATGAGTGAAGATCACAGAGAATTACAACTGCAAGTTCATGGGAGCCTCTGCTCCTGCAGAGAACTTATCCTGTAAGTGTGATCCAACATGGACCCTTCATTCAGGTGATCCCCTCTAGGTCTAAGCCTTGCTCACATTACTTATTTAAGCCCAAAGAATGATTCATGCAAAGGTGAGCAGGGTTTCATCCCAAATGTGAATATTCTAAGACAAGCTGTTTGCCAATCTCATAGTCTGTGAGCTCAATTCTCTCGAGAAAAGTCTTGGAGTTGTCTGTGTCTACTGAGAGAATGGCTTCAGGGTACAAGGAGCTGAGTCCTGAATTGAGTGAAGTAGATTGTCTCTGACACTTCTGTCAGGACGAGTTTTTCTCAAGAGGAGGACACAATCTCTGTTTTTGGAACCCCATAAGAAATCATTCAGTATGGCCATGTTTGACAACTAAAAGAAATATAGCTGTATTCAAGAACTTTCGTTAAGTAACTGAGTATCGTAGAAATTTTTAGGCATGCGGTTAAAGCTGATGATCTATTTTCCATTTTTTCAGTCCCAAATAACACATATTAAGTATCCATCTTCTATCTGTTTGAGGTTGTATCTATGAACCTTGAAGATCGTTCTTTTTGGGAGGGATAAAAAGAAAACATATATTCAGAAGATTTGTTCTGTTTTGTATGATTGCTGTTATGAAAGCAATCCTTACCCTCAGTAATAACTTCATATCATATGTAGCCAAGTGGTCTAAACCACTAAGTTCAATTGAGAAAGACAGATACATTCCAGGTAAGGAAATTTTGTGAGAGAAACTGATGAAACATCTGTTCACCTTTGTCCCCTTCTTTCTTACACAGCATGAAGCTAGGAAATGAACTTCATGTTTGACTAGCTGGTTATTGGGATGGAGTAATCTCTGCAGAGACTTTGTTTTTCCTTGGTTTTGTTTTTAATGGGGGTTTGGTTCTGTTTTTAATGAGGGGGAGGGATGTGTGTGCAGAAGCATTGAATGTTGTTACTTTGCTGCTAACTAAATGTATGGCAAAGACTCAGAGTCGTGTATGATTTCTTTTTCTTTTTTCTTTTTCTTTTTCTTTTTCTTTTTCTTTTTCTTTTTCTTTTTCTTTTTCTTTTTCTTTTTCTTTTTCTTTTTCTTTTTCTTTTTCTTTTTCTTTTTCTTTTTCTTTTTCTTTTTCTTTTTCTTTTTCTTTTTCTTTTTCTTTTTCTTTTTCTTTTTCTTTTTCTTTTTCTTTTTCTTTTTCTTTTTCTTTTTCTTTTTCTTTTTCTTTTTCTTTTTCTTTTTCTTTTTCTTTTTCTTTTTCTTTTTCTTTTTCTTTTGCTTTTTTAAACTGTGTACGTAAATGAATAAATAAATGCTGTTAGCCCATGTAGCAGGGGTACTCCTCTGAGCTTTTCTTGCAGCACTCAAGTGAGCCAAAGCCTGGTAGTGAGGCCACACTCCAGTCTCCGATATTATTATTATGACTTCAATAGCATCTACCCCAATTAGGATCAGAACTCCCATGTTTCAGGCATTACACACTACGTGGTAAGAGATATTTGGTATCCCTCAAAGTCTTCAGCCTGATATGAATAACAAACAAAGCCAAGGGCTGCTCTGCCATTCACCAGGGAAGCAGACTGAGCAGTTGTACTCTGTGGATTTTGTGTGAGAAGAGTTTGCAACTGCCTGCCTCACTGGCCTTTGTCTGATCCCCGGAGAATGACTAAGAAAAGAGGAAAAAAAGGAAGAAGATGAAGGTAAAGTCAGTTACAAAGTCCTATATTTGATAGAAAGATATGGGAGTAGTAAAAACAAAATCATAAAATGACAGGACACAAATGCAGTGGGAGTTAAAAGATGAAAGAAGGAAGGAAATTGGATAATAATAGTGATCAGAAAGAATAAAGGCAAAGACAAATAATGACAAGAAAGAAAGAGGATTAGAGGTGAATGATGAAAGCTATGGAAATAAGGATGGTAGCTGCTATCAGAATTACAGGAAGTTATTTTGTTTAAGATGTCATTGTTAGGAGTCAGAAGATATATTCTTTTTTAAACCTAGACAATTCCGAGAAGAGGAAGATTTCAAGGCAAATGAGAATTCGGGGAAATGTACAAAAGCAACTGACAATATGTTTACATGGCACTAGCTGCTGCTGGAGTTAGCTGGGGATGGCCTAGCTCGGTGTATTGGCAATAGTATAGCTTGTGTTAGCACAGACTAACACAGCCTGAGCAGCCCCGTTCAAATGCAGGGACCTATGAATTGCTGTTTGAAAATACTCTTAGCTGCTTTTGAAAATTTCATATGAGCAGGTTCCACCATTGGAGGTTGCTGTAGTTGCTTTCTTTTTAGTTATCTAACAATGACAATCTTTGTACAGGATAAAAAATCACACAACATTGTCAAGAACATCAGCAAACTTCTTTATGAATAGCTAACGCCTGTAGAACAGTATAGGTTTTGGAGTTTGTTTTAGATGTACGGTTTTGTTTGAGTTTCCCAGGGAGTCCAAGCCTGAATGCATGCAAGGGACTACATGTAGAGTGCCAGGCCCTCAGCCTGAGAAATATATCTTTCGCTACTCTCTGCCCAGGCCATATCTGAAATGGACATCCAAGATGCTCTTGCCAATAGGCTGTGCTTACACCATCTAGTGAGGAATGAGTGGTTTGGGGAATAAGCATCTGACAATCCAGTTGCCATGTACATACAGCTGTGAACAGCTTCACCTTTGCCAGGCAGCCGAGACCCTTGCAGCGATGGATATAGTGCTGAGACCCAGTACTTCCCAAAACAAAATGTCAGCCCAGTCTCATTTTTATCTAGATGAGAGATTTGGTGGAATGAGGAAAGTGAGGAGACAGAGGCCAAACACAGCAGCAGGAAGCCTGAGGCTCCACTAGGATGGAGCCCTGCCATGACTGAACCATGTCCAGTGTTTCTATGTCTAGAGGGCCAGGGGTGTTCAAGATCCCCGTGCTCTTCCAGGTCAGCTTCTAGCTGCCTGTGCCCAACAACAGCAGCAGCAGCTCAAGCTTTACAGCACCTGCATTTCTGCGGCTGTTGGAGAGTATCTCCAAATTCACCACCAGAAAGGATTAATTAAAGAAGTATAAATCACATTTAATATGCTAGTCATACTAATTTAAAGAAGTGCCAACAAATGTAATCTTTATATCCCACTGCTGAGTTCAGTAAAGAGCACCTTTCTCCTGTTCCTTGTAGTAGTGCTTTGCTGTCCCCAGAGAAGAATCCTTCTTAACTTAATAGCAGTACATGTGTAGTTAATGGCTGGAGTTTATAAAGCTTGTAACACCTTGCTCTGCTTCCCTCAATCCACAGTGAATGTACACTGAGTTTCTAAGTGGGATTGGTTTACCACAGTACCTTGTAGTCATGCTGGTTAAAACAATCTCAGTTTCTCTGGGGCTTATATTTCACTGGATTCCTCAGCATTCAGGCTATTCAAGTGCCATCAATTTATTATGGAGGTCAGATTCTGACGACCTGACTCATCCAGAAATAGTGTTAGGGATTTCATAATTTGCAGGGATTTCTGGCAAACGAGAACCACACATTTCCATGACTAAAACGACATGATAGCAGAGATAATATCTGCATCTTTTTTTCAGTCAAAGCTCTTGCCTAGACCAGCTCACAGAATGAGGGATATCTGGCTGCAAAGAGATCCATAAACAGTAATTATCAGAGCTGTGTGGAAAAAGATAATTCCAGCTCCAGGAGGAATTCAATATTTGACGACTGCTTTCATGGACATTTAAAGTGAAAGCTCAAAATGTTCTGCCTAGCCAGACCGCAAGCTCAGTTTAAAATCGTGGGAAGATGCAAACCCCTCCTGAAGCACCAAAAATTCTGACATAAAAAAACTCGCTGATTTATTAATTTTTCATGTATAAGGTTTTCCCACCAGGAAGGAAAGGATTTTTGAGGCCAGGAACTTTGAAGCCCACCTAGAGCTGGCAGCCTGGCATGCACAGCTGGTGGCCAGCTGTGAAGTCTCTACTCTCACAGCAGTTTCTCACAGTCAACTCCAAGCATCCTTAAACTAGTTTGAGGATGATCCTGTGTCTGACAAAAGAAGCCTTTGTGAGACATCACTGCTCAGAAGGAATTGTCTAGAAAATGTGTTCCTTTCCATTTAGAATCCAAAAAGAGTACAGAGAGTGCCATGTTTCATCAACATAAATAATTAACTGCAGAAGGACATGTAATATTCATAGCTGAAAATCATTAAACAAAATAAGCTAGGGAAAAAAAATCTTAAATGTGAGGCAATATTAATCATTTAGCCACAGATTCAGCTTAAAGCTTCTCTTTTGTTTAATTTAATTATTATTTTTAAAAATCTATTCATGGGCAGATGTTGCTCTGCAAAACCACAGAGCTAATTCCCACATGTGAGACAGTCAGCCTGAGGTTTAGCCTCTTCAGTATTAATTAACATCATGAAGCATTGTTAATGATAGTGGACAAAGTGAAAAGGAAGGATTTTCTGCGCTTGGTGAAATGGGGATGAAAATGGGTCAAAAGAATGATGCTTTTCAAACCATGTTATCTCCTCAGCTGTATTGTATATCCCAGATGTTCTAGTTTATGCGAGATGAAAAAAAACCCCTCTCTGGCTTTTCTGTATCCCCAAGGACACACAACAGGAGCCTCTCAGAACACAGGTGTTTAAAAACAAAAGGATCCCAGAAGCTTCATAAGGGTTTCCTAGCTGGAAGACAAGAAAGTGCTTCCATGTAAGAGCTGAATTCATCTCAGCAGAGTCATCCAGAGCTACGCTGCTCCTCTCGCTGAGGAGTTGACGTCAGGGCAAACCCCATGAGCCGGCATTGTTGAGCTATGGCCTGGAGAATAATCACACACAAATTAACTTTGTCAGATCTCACTGAAAGTCCCCTTGTCCTCTTGCCTTTCTGACATCCCTTCTCTCTTTCCCCTCCTTTTCCCTGGAAGACAGATCTCAGCCTGAAACTGGGCTCTGCGAGAGTGTCTGCAGTTCTGACAAGCAGGGAGATAATCTATAAAATAAGAGTAAAAAGTGCAAAGATAGACTTGTAAGAAAAATTTCCTCTGGGTGGAGATGAGAATGTCTGAATGTTTGCTCCTACAAGAACTTGTTGTAGGAGGGATTGATTAAGATTGGACAAAGGTTAAGATTGGTGATTGTTCAAGATTTATTAATGATATGAGATATAGGAGAGTTAAAATTTAGCAGCACTTATTCATTAATCAATGGCAGAATAGTCTATAGCGGCTTAATTACAGATTCTCAGATGATAAGATTCACCCTAACTTATTACAAGGTGTTTCAGTTAAAGGATATATGTATATAGATGCGTTTCTGTGTGGCCTGCCCTAGGGGATCCTGCTCTGGCAGGGGGCTTAGACTAGATGATCTTCCGAGGTCCCTTCCAACCCCTAATATCCTATGTTTCTATGATATAGCTTTTCATGCATGAATACATCTATAACATAGATATGTCTAAGTAATCAAATTCACACTATGGATGTCCCTTCCAACCTTTGCCATTTCGTGATTCCATGATTCGGTGGGGGATAGTTGCGATTTGAGGAAGATGACTTGAAATGACTCACCCTTGCCTCCATCAGCAGATGGCCTCAAGGAGTTTGGCACCTGAGAGGCATCCCAACTCAGGAGAGATGCTGATCACAACCCACTACAGTCCAGGAGAACTCAAAGAGTCTCACTTGGAATCACTATTTCCAGAGTCTGAGATAACTGACTTTTGTCAGGTACTTTCCCATACCAGCCTCCTCTAGTTGTGTAATATTCTGATATTTTCCATTAATTGTGCAGACCCATTTTATTGTCATGTCCGGAGATGCTGATGTATCTCTGAGATATATCCCTCATATAAGGTGCAGGGGGTTCGGGCTGTCAGGAGGTGATGTACTGTTCTCACTACTCCCATACAGTAGAGAAGGCAGGAACCAGAGACATCAAGGGGGTTTCTTTGTGCTCTGACGGGCTCCATCCTCCATAACCACCGTCCACGTTCCTCCCAGGTCGGTTTGCCCTCCACCGAGAAGGAACCACATAATCATACTTAGTAATCAGCACCTCTAAAGAAAAAGGGGGAAGGTGAGAAGGAATTGCACCACTGCAGGTCTGTGGTGTACTGTCAGTAAGCTACCAGAACCTCAGCTAAAAGAATACGTTTTTCCTCTGTTTTTATGTTTACCTTGGGTTTCTGGAATAACTGCAACAATTCTTAACCATGACTCACAGTGCCTTTTATCCTGTACAATCTTTTCAGCCAGTTCACTAAAACAGTTCCTGTGATGTCAACATGTCCTTGAAGAGGGAGAAGACACTACACACCTGAGTTTTAAAGTGTTCTCTACTTGATGGAGAAGACATTATCCTCTTAAAATTGCATTGACTGCCGCAGCCATTGTAAGTACAAACATCCAGTGCTTGTGTGCTGTACTTGCAGCACTATATATACTTCAAAAATCTAGGAGAAAGCCACAGACAGAGCTTGGACCCTGCAGAAACACTTTCATACCACTAGAGACACACAAAAAATTGACTTAAAGCTACTCTGCTGGGCAAACAATTGTTTCCCTGGGCCTTGAGTGTAGTGAAACATTTGTCAAACATGCCAAGGACAGGACATCTTACAGTCCCTTGTCTTTTAGCATATGTAGGCTTTGGAAAACAGGTGTAAAATCTACACAGTGAAGATTCTTCATTTCCTTTCACTTCATGGTTATGTTTGTTTTTTATAGACACCTCAAAAGACTGAAGGTAACTTCATGAAAGCAAAATAGAATAAGGACTTAGACACTTGCAGGCCATTTACAGTTCTTTCATGAAAGGTGCAATCATGTAAAACACCTATGGCTGGTATTTTTTCTAGCAAATTGTCTATGACAGCAAAGTGAGATATTTGTCTTCATTAACTAGCCAAACATCACGCCCTCATGTTGATTATTTTATGCTTCCATAAAGGAGTTACAGACACATATATGCTTTTCTGTCTCATCTGCAAGCTTATTCAATCTTTAAAAAAACTAAAGAACATTTTGATTACTGTGGTGATTTGCTGTACTGTGTTGGGACATCATCACTAAATTACATAGAAGAGGATTTTTTGTTGTTTTAAGTGAAAATCATAACACAGTCTTAGTTACATAGAGTTACAGTATCTCCATGGCAATACTCAGCTGTGAAATCAGGTAGTCAAAATGAAAATTTCTGATGAAATAGTTTTCCTGTAAGCTTATAATTTTGTTTCCCTATTAACCCATTCATCTGTCCAGCCTACTCCATCGGGCTGCACTCCCACCCAAGACAGTCTGCTCTCTAGAGCAGACTCTGTGTGTGTGTGCACAGTGCCTGGTGTGATGTCCACTTATCAATATCCCCAGCATAAATAGGTCAGCTAGCATTCTATGTGCATACCAGGATGGTGACCAATGAAATCGCAGGGTTAGTTTACTAATCCTAATATGATTTTAGGTCAATATTACTACTGTTAAGTGTTATAAAACCTGAGAGGAAAGTACTTTTCCTTGCTTGGAAAGAAAGGCAGCAAGGTGCGGAGCAGGGTAGAGGTCTGGATGGCACTGTGTTTTGTAAACAGAACAAGTTGCCAGAAATGGCTGGATCAAATTTACTTGTGCTAAAAAATGATCAATTAATCTGGCATGAAGTAGGGCTCTATTTCTGCTATCAAGATCTGAGGGCATAATTACATGAGCCACAGCACTTATAAGGATGTTAAACCCAGACATGAATTTATTAGAAAACAGGGCAAACACATTTGCATATTGAGTTCATATTTCTAGAGGAAGAAATCTACTCGTTATGCCAAAATAAGAATTTAAATATTCTGATATGAAATTGTGAAATGTAATGAATGATTTAATAACATCACTGGCATTAGCACAGATGGCTCACCATGTCGGTGCTTCAACTCTGCCTTGTATAACGGGAATGGTTGAGAAATGCAACATGTCCTATTATGCAGTATAATGCTGAGTACCAGCATAGAGTGCCACTAATGAGTTCCTGGTGACAGAGTATGAAAGTTATCACTCACATTTCAACTGCAGAGGAAAAAGCAGGATATATAACAGGACAGAAGTGATCTTTGATCTTCTCTGGGAGTTATATGTTGCCCTAAAATCATACGAAGAAAAGTAGAAGGTACTACTGAGAATTACTCCTAAAAAAAAATTCTTTCTAAAGAGAAGGAAAAATTAATGATGAACTCTGAAGCCTGAAGCTACTGGGTTGGACAGCAGTCTAACCCTAAAAAGTGAATAATGTTTGAGTGCATTGCAACCTTTAGTCCTACTTACATTATCTCTGTAGGAAATGTTTCAAATGATGATGAAACATTTTCTGAAATTTCTGAGATTTGCAGTTACGATCAATTGATGAGATGAGAACAGATGTGCATTAAAAAAATGCTGCATTTAAATCTCTGATTTGGTTAACCATGCAGTCTTACAAATCAACAGAACATGTGCCTTGGGGAATAGGTAGGAGGAAGAATGGGGACTGGTCACAAGTGCAAAGCTGTGAAGGCTGCTTGAGGCAGGGCTGTCACCTAAATAAATGCTTGTTAAATTGTACCTTCAAAATCTGATGGATAGAGATCTTAGTAAACCATTGGACTCATTTATGATCAGTTATTTTATTACAAGAAGATTGGTGGCAAGCTTCGGCTGCCTCGTATTGGGTACTAATTTATTTTGGCAGTAGAAACTTGCTTTTTAGAAATTTAAACACAACATTTATGGTTAGAATACAGGGAAGTTCAGAAAAACTTTTCATGAAACTTGGGAACATGCATATGACCTTTGTGTTTCAACCTGCATTGCAGATTGCCTAAATAAGCAGATGATTATCCTTATTTTCATATTTTATTCGATACTGCCTCTTCTGGTTTCATTAAAACAGGGAATTATCATAAAAAGCAAGAGAACAAAGAAAAAGCTCTTATTCTCCTTAAGTTTTTGAAAAAATCTGTCATTGATTTCAAGAGAAAAGAAATTTGAACTTCTTCTGCAGTGCTTATTTAAATCCTTGCAAAACAGAAGTTTTTTAATTTTGCACTAGGATGCATCTAGGACTGTGAACGCTCCTTCTAAACAGCAATGTTTCAGCTGCTATCACTGTGAGCAAAAAGCAATTACAGCTTTGCTTCTGACATCTGTGTAGGTTTTAAGGCTGAACTAAAGTGGATCTTGGTTAAACACCATTTGTGGCAATAGGGTTACCTCATATGTGACAGCTATCGCCTCCACTTTCATCTCCCCCTGAGAGTGTCCTCTTTGATGGCTTTCAGTAGAATGAATTATCCCAACACCTTTCCACACAGATTGCACGGTGAAGCCCAGAGCAGTGAACTGGAGGGTAAATTTGCTTTTTAGAAGAGTTTTCTTTTGTGGGAGAACATGGCTGTAAAACTGAGACAGTGGGTCAGGAGAAGGCACTTCTATCTTGAAAGCACTGTTGAGTGGTAGGGGTTTATGACTAGTTTGAAAGAGATAGATAAGACATTCAGTATTGTACATCATTGTAGTTATCAAGTTTGCTCTTAGAAGAGGTACTTTAACTCAGTTTAAGGCCAGTATCTGACCTAGCTTCAAAGGTAGTAACTGTTGTCTTTTAGCACACAGGGCCTTTGGAAGTTGGACAACTTTTATCTTGGTGTCATAGACGGTGGTGGAATGTGTTGTCTCCACCTGACAAATGTAAAAAGCAGCAAGAGACTAGTGAAGAATTCTCTCTAAAGTTTAATGATATGTTATTTATCACTGTTTATCAGTGCCCCTACTGTATATTTGCTGTGCTGTCATGGAAACAGCCATTCAGCCAACCAATTAAGAGTAAATTAAAATGATGCTGTCAAGATAAGCATATGTTAGAAAATAATTTCTTACCTGTTTCACAAAAAAAATCCCTCAAATATTTTTAATTCTTAAAAATCCTATTTGCATTCATCTCTTTGGAAAAAAATAAAGACTGAAGCTGTTCCATAAATACACAAACCAAGAAAAAGGTATGTGGAGTCTGCCTTCATATGACCTGCATACTGTGGATCATGAGTGACTTTGCAAGAAATGAAGAAGAAAAGAAAATGAAGTTCCAGTCCTCATACAGGATCAGTAGACTCCAGCTAGTTCTGGATGATAACTTTTTTTATAGGGCAAAACTGCAGAGTAGTGACATTATGGCACACTGGCACATTATGGCTCTACACTCTGTCCCAGCCAGGATACTTGTCAGTACTTCTCCAAGGGTGTGGTTTCACAGCAGCACTGGGGGTGCTCTGACCCTGTCTTCCTCTCTCTTCCCATCCCCTCTCCACCTGCATCTCTGCTTGTTCTTTGCACTGGCACATGCATGTATTTGATCTCCCTGTGATGTGACACTGGCTGGGTTCATTTTCTTCCTGAAGCTGGTCAGGTGAGCACCAGTCCCATCGCATTGCAGATGGGAACAGTATGTTATCTGAACAGCATCCTTAACTTAGGGTGTGGCTCCACAACATAAGAGCAAAGACAAGAAGATCTCCAATATAAAGTCTGATGCAGTTTAAGCACTTTCAGCCATCAAATTCCTAAAAATTTTATTATTCCTTTTACTGGAAAATTCTTTTACTCCATCGCCTTCAGTGGAGCTCCTTAAGAGAAGTAGTCTTCCCTGCCACATCTCCAGTGTGTCCTCTCTTGCCATTGAAGTGTATTCTCTCTTCTACTCACGTGGAGGCAGGCAGGTACATAGTGATAGACTCAAGCTGTGCAGTTTCCCATCCTAGGGGACTCTCTATTAGCACTTTGTGGCCCTGTTAGAGCTTCTTGTTGCTGCCTTAGCAGTGCAAAAAGCTGTGTTGCACAAGAGAATCTACCCAACAGTTCTGTACTAAAATGTTGCTCACATGAAGACAACACAAAAGCCATCCCCAAAGTCACTAGAGTCAAACTCTAAAACTAGACAGAAAAAAAAAATCAAAGCCCAGATGGGTAAATCTTCCTGTACTATTTTTATATTCAGATGAAGTAGGTGAAACAATAAATCAGTGCTAATACCTGTGAAGGCCTGGAATGTGATGCATCTTTCTCCGGTGATGTATGATTGAGAAGATGGCTGATGAAAGAAATTACTTGTAGCAAGCATAAAACCAGTGCTGGTTAGAACTCAATATCTGTCACCATCACTTTAACAAAAAGTTGAAAGAGTTATACCAATTTGATGATGTCTTAAAGTGAGCTGAACTGTAGAGAGCTGTAGTTTTGTTTCAGATATCAAGAAAATCATCACAGTAACAACAGTAATCAAAATGAATGAACCCTACAGAAATATAGTGACTACAGAGCTGTCAGCATCTTTTTCCCTCCTGTTCAGAGAATCCACTACAAGTATCAAGCATGGTGCAGCCTGTGTGAGAGTTTCTGCATTCTAATTCTTTCATTCACCTGGGAGTACGTAACCTTATCCACAGAATACAGAGGCTTCAAAAATAAGACTTTTAAAAAAAATTATCACTTGATTTTATGACCTGTATTTATGGATGTATTTTGGTTTCACTTTTGCTGTTGCCAAAGTTCAATGTGCAACACTCAGCCACACCAAATGCCCTCACCCATTCAGAAGAGACAATGTAGGTTTAATCGTGTCTCGATACTGTATGTGAATTCCTGCAGTGACTTGTTTTCCTTTCCAACTAAGTAAATAGCATTGCTCAAATATTTTTTACTTATGCCCTCTTCTAATTTCACATATACACTTGCATCAAACTTGCCTTACCTCACGATGAATGTTCTTTCAGAAGCAGTTTAAACTAAAATATTACAGTGATAAAGCAGCATCACTTCGCTTCAGGAACAGAATAGTGCAAATTACTCCTCTGCAACAATCTTCTCTCTGGTTCCAGCATACCTCTTAGGATCCCTTTAGTCCTTTCCTGATGTGTCCCATGATCTTCTTCAAATGACCTCCACTGATGCTCCCTGTCTTCAGAAGCTTCAGACATCTGTGTCACTCTTTTATCAAACAACACAGATGCTGAATTTACTCCAAAAGGTAATTCAGGAATTCTCTAGTGACCTTATGTGACTTTCAAAGCACTAAATATATTAAGCCCATCTAATCTAAAGCACCAGACCTACAGCTTGCCTCTGAATCAGAAGTCCTTTACCTCTTTGAAGCCTTGAAGTAATCTAATCATGTATGGATGTGTGCAAGTCTTCAGGAGCCACAACAATCTTAAACTTTGATCTGGATTCTTCATAACGAATCAGTGTGTGAGCTTGTCCATTTTGTTACTTTTACAGTAACTTTTTTGATAATCTAATTTTATTATTGCTTCTTTTCTTGTATATGTGTCAGCCAGCTGTGCTCACGGTCCAGAAGGGGTGCATCAAAAGAAGAGTGGCCAGCAGGTCAAGGGAGGTGAGACCCCACCTGTAGTAAAAGGTTCAGCTCTGGAAGTCCTGGGTTAAGAAAGACGTGGACTTGCTCAAGCAGGTCCAGAGGAGAGCCACAAAAATTAGGAGGGGGGTGGAACACCTCTTCTATGAGAAAAGGCTGAGGGAGTAGGGCTTGTTCAGGCTGGAGGAAAGAAAGCTCTGGGGAGATTTTATTGTGTCCTTTAAATAATTAAAGATATGATATGTTAAGTATCAAAAGTGATAAAAATGTCATACGTCTGTATAGAGTTCAAGCTGATGTTCTATTTCTACTAGCAACATTTTAATATCTTTGCATTAATCATGTCTTGACATACTTGTAATTATGATTAGTTATTCATATTCTAACTTTCTTAACCGTGTTGTACAACATTAAGCATACATCTGGTTTTATATGGTTAATGAACTCACAATCCATTTTATCTTTATTTTTAGAAACAGGAATTTTAAAAAACCAAATATTAAAAATGCTGCAAGAGCTGCTTGACTGTCAATGTTACTTGTAGGAACACTGAATTAATCAACTTATAATCGTTGTTGCTATGTGGTATAAGTTGTACTTGGAATATTCTTCTCCTTTGCCTTGAAGCTGAACAATATGTCAGCAGCTTTGAGCTCCCTACTGTGCTGCAATTTTATTCCACAATTTATTGCAATCCTGCTCTAAAATACTGTCATTTCTTCCTTTTTAAAATTAGACTATAGTAGACTACCTCCCACACTGCTTCCACTGCAATTTTTCTATATGGATATACACAGATAGTGTATCAGGGATTAATCTGCATTCTATATACAAAAAAGTACAAAATTGAAATATTCTGCCAGTTTATTAGACAGAAGGGTGTATGTTGCATTTAAAAATGCAGACAGTGTAAAGGGCAGACCATGCTTTTACCATCACCACGCGAACACCCCTGCAACTTTGCTTATTTGCTTCCAAGGGTGACTGCTCCTTGCTGCTTGAGAAGATGGGCTGGGAGACCAGCTGGCCGCAGAATTCCAGCCTTGGGTCCCCTTGTGCCCTGCCAAGGGTGCCCTGGCCTTGCTGGCTTGCTCTTTGCAGCGCACACCCCAACAGCACCCACCTCACTAGCTGCTGCAGAGCGACTTGACGGAGCAAACCCACCGGGTTTTACGGCGTTTTTATATTAAACAGTAGGTGTCACTAGCACACTCTTAACGCAGTCTGTTGAAATCGGCTGCACGGTGCTTTTCCAGCCCGGTGCCAAGATGCAGAAGGCTTTTTCAGTGCTTACACCTCGCTAGCAGAGGCCCTGCAAATCCTACTTGGTTCACATACGAAGGTGTTTGCAAAGCACCCACAGTGCAGGGTAGCTGCCCGAAATACGGATTTGCATGGGAAGCAGCAAGGGCAAGTATTTTTGCAAACACAATGTTTCACTGCCTTTCTTTATGTTCATTAGTCTCGGACAAACATGTGATTACAGGAAAAACGTACTACTTACGCAGGGAAAAAGAATTAATTGCCCAGTTATCACACCATTAGGGAAAAGACCAATCCACACAGTCCTGTCTCTCCGCTGTAGGAGAATGCATCCAGCATAGTGATCAGGCCATATCTGTTTATCCATACTGTGGAAAGCACAAAACAGGCCTTTACTTTGGAAGAACCATAAACAAGAATGACATTTTAGTTCTAGGGTGATCAAATTCAGATATTGCTAGAGGTTTAAAAAAGGACTTTGACAATTAAATAAGGTCTGAATAAATGTTTTTTTGTTATTTTTCTATTCTTTGGGAACATGTTAACAAGTTCTTTTTACCAAGGTTTATACACTCCTGTGTCATGATGCAAGTTTGACTTCAGGAGAGGCTTTTTCTCTCTCCTCAGCAAGCCTGTGGCTGGTAACAGCAGCCAGGAGTCTTGGCATAGGCAAGGTAAACACAAACAGTGCCCGATGGCACACTAGAAGGTACCTTTCATCTTTTATGATAGCCTTTGGAAAGAAGTGAGGCATCCTCTTCTCAGGACTTACTATCAGACAGTGGAAAATGTGCAGGGTAAATTATAGACTGGCAAAGGGCAGAACAGCAGCTGTCCCTTGGTCCGAAAGTCAAGGAGAGCTGAAAGAGTCCTGGCATGGATGAGAGTCTATTTAAGAACTGGCAAAAGACTTACACTTTCCCTACCTGTTGATTTGGGTTTTTTGTTTGTTTGTTTGGTTGGTTGGTTTTTTGTGACCAGATAGATGAAGAGTTTCCCCCAATTTTTCAAAGTGTACGAAGGAGTACGTAAATGTCTGAAGTCAGAGTTCAGACTGGTAAGTTAGGTAAGGATGAACTCATTTGGTGGCCTCAGAAAGTCTGAAAAGCAATTATAAATGCTAAGGTTAGCCATAAGGTGCTCTTTATGTCTACATAGGGTTGATCACACTTGGCTTCAATTCAAATCATGTCCCATGTCCATCTCCGCAAGTTAAATCTGACCAGACAGGAAGCTGTGAGGCTCCTTTCCATCCTTACACAAGTCATCCAGTGGAAGTTTCCTGATCATTTTGGGAATCTGATCCAGGGCAGGAAATAAATAATTTTATATCTCATCTTTTAAAGCATCATCCATTCACATGCCTTAAGGAGCCCGTATAGAATCTCATTAAGAATAGGCAACATTGAGCTGATGGCAACTGTTAAAAACTCAGGAATTATTTCCTTCCAAAATAAAAACTGTCTCCTGTTTCTCCAAGCTCCTTCCCCACTGCTCAAATGCTGAGTGAGGAATTAGGCTCATATTGTTCTTTAAAAACCCACTGCCTCTGCCCCCAACCTAAACACTTGTTACCCAGGCACCAGTAGTCTCTGTCTTGCAGGCTTGGGACTGTCAGTAAAAGCATAAAGGCAGAGCACAAGCTGCCTTATTCTGGCTAGGCATGAAATGAAAATGATGAAATTCAAGATAAAGCCATTTAAGGATGAAATCTGTAATAAAGCCTTTATTTCTGAATTGTTCACTCTTCCTTTATCCTTTCATTGTGAATAAAGATTCCATATAAAAAGCAGAGCTGATTTACACAGAAATCAACCAAGTAAAATAGCATATTTAAAATATATTACAAGTTTATATGATGGATTAGTCTAGAAATTTTTTTTACAAATTCAATCAATTTTATATATTTAAATGTGTTCCATATAGACATTAAATTAAGCTTCATTTTTTCGCAAGAACTAAACCGTCTTTCTGATCAAAGGGAATGCACTGATATTCAAAATTTTGTCAATTTCTTTGTTCTCCCTTCCTAATATAGAGATTCTCACTAACGACTTTCTCAAACTGCCAAGCACTGATACAGCTAACAAAGTCATACATTTGAAAATCTAATGAAACTTCCAAGGATGATAATGCTTATGTGTTCATACTTCAGAAAACCATTTGTTTACTTGTCTTGAAGAGCTTATCTGGTCCTCACGGCACTGTGCCACACAAACTTAGCAACATTGATGTCCTTCTGTCTTACAGAAGAAGGAGATATTAGCCTAAAATGACAGAAAGAAAATTTCCATTAAAATCCCAATGGCAAAGAAATTTCAAAGTATGAATATCTTTCCTAATCCCACCTCCTCCCATTGCCTTAAATTTGTTTCAACAACTTTCAGATGTTCAGTTTCAATAGTAACAAACCATAAGGATTGCATTTATATTAAATCCTGTAAACACATACTTATTTTTGTCCCAAATATTTCAAGTTTTAGGTCTCAGCTGAAGTGATGATTTACCAGTGTTGCATGTTGAAGGAAGTTTATAATGCATGTAAACTTCATTTACTTACTCAAAAGTTTAACAAGATAAATTATGAAAAACAATTAACCATTTTTTATATATATTTCCACATTATTTGTGAAATCTCAATTCCACTGAAAACACTAGGAACTCTAATTTTAATAAAACTAACATTATACCTCTCTGTCTCTCTGTGGGCCACGGAATTTAATAAAATTCCTTAATTTTTATTCCATTGATTTCTTCAGGGTAGAAAGCCGCCCAAAATGTGTGATTGTCAGAGTACCTAATCTATGTGCCTAACAGGTGAATAAACTCTTGCTATTTTGGCATTATTCATCTTCAACTCTGCACTCAATAGCAACACCAGCGATTCAGGCTGCACCGAGATATCCACTGAGCAGTCAGCAACAGGTTTGTGATAATCACTCAGCACCATCTCTAGAGTGTTGCAGCACTGATGGGGATGCAAAAGGTGGGATATCATGTTCTCCTCCCTACTGCACTCCCGTATTCCAGGCTCTATTGCTGAGAGGAAAAGAAGGTACGGATTTAATGTCTAAGCCTGTCTAGTTATGTCTCTATTCATATTTCTTTCCACATCTTAGGGCCATATTGGTTCTCTGCAGGGTGTTGCAGGTTTTATCCTTCCAATCACCTTCTGCACAATAAATCTTATAGCCTTTATTTTATAAACAGCTTAGATGATTTAGCTTCTTTACCATGCAAACTATTAGACACAGCCTTCTATTATTTCCAGTTATCAAACTGCAAAACTTTTTTTATCCTTCCTTACAGCCTGGGTTATTAGCAGACCCATCTGCGTGGTGTGCAGCCTGTGTGATTAGCACACCCGTCTGCTTCAAATCTGTTGCATATCTGCACATAAAAGTCCCACTTGACTATGGCCATTAACACCTTTCAGAACAAGAATATAATTCAAAACATACTTTTGCTAAGACATTTTTTTTTGGTAATGCTAAGAATCTGTTTCAGATGACCTTTCTCAAGGAAAGTTCAAGTGCTTAAATGCTCTTGGGAAGTGAATAAAAAAGGGTTGTGGTACAATAGCAACTGGGGCACATTTCTGTGGCTGTTTATTCAAGTCAAACAAAAGGGAAGGACTGGGAACATTGCACAATTATCTTGTATTTCAGATCTAATATCTCGGACACAAACAGTATTTTCCTTGCATGAAATGTCTTGTGCTCCAAACCCACCTCCATTTTTCAATTCCTCTCAGGACTTCATGGTAACTTGGGTTTCTCTGTTTATTAAATGTGACAAAATGTTTCTTCTCTCACAAGAGTAAAGTGCTCATGTTGGCTGTCAGCTTCTACTGTTTTAGATTGGAAATTACATAATGAAAACGATAAAGGCTTTCATGTCCCTTCATGCTTCAGGACAGCCACAAATTAACATTTATTATGAGCAAGTTAACTATTTCATTGCTTTTTGAAGACAGATATATCAATTTCATGATTTTTTATTCGAATTTCCTTGGTAAAGCTTCTTTTTCTTTGAAGCTGCTTAGTAAAGAAACATTATATCACAAAATGTTGGCTGAAGTGAATCCAAGCTCAATATGCAACACAGAGCCCTAGTAAGAAGATAAATCTTTCTGGGCTATCATCTTTTTGTTCTCACATTTCACTGAAATACATTACACACTGTGAGGGGAGGAAAGCCTCAAGGGCTCTTGATATTTCTGAACTGTGAATTTCCAGCTACTTGTGATATTTATGGCTACATTATCAGTCTTCATCAGGATGCAGTAAATACCTTTGCAGAGGTCAGTGTCTTGGACTTAGTTCAATTGTTATTTCCAGTAGTGATAGAAACTCGACTTAAATCACTTCTGCTATGTACCTGAGACACGCAGCCTGTTCCACCCTCTCTGTCTCCCTTCTCAAACGAAGGGAGCCACTGCTTGGAGCCACTGAGAATAAGAACCCTTGCCTCACTGCCTTCCTGTCAGTTCTTCTTCAGTCTTCTTGTTCCCCTAGCACTGCTCTGATCCTTCAGACTCCACAGATAAGCTGGTAATTTCTGCCTTCTTCTTACCGCTTTCAGTCTCTTGGTCTGTGTTGTAACACTTCTTTAATTTAATTTCACCTTGTTTTACAGCTCCATCCTCTCTCTCACATGGCTAGTACCCCTGAATTCTTTTTCTTTTCAGCCCTCCCTTCTTTGGGATAGTACAAAGAAATTCTCTTCCATGTATACCTGCAATTTTATATTCAAGCAAAACCATTATTTTTTTCCATGGTTTAGTCTACTTCAGGCTTAAATACTGAGCACCTTAGCACTCAGCCATGCAATATTTCTGTAGCATCCATATTTTCAGATTTTGTACTCTCTGGATTCCTATCACTTGCTTCTGAGTGAAAACTGATGCTCCCCACAAGCACTTTTTCTCCCTATCTTTCCACACCTACTCCTTCTACCCACCTCCACATGCTTCACTCCTGCATTTGACAGAGACCTCTATTTAGCCTAATTAAATCAGATCAGTGTGTCCCTTTATAGGAATAAATCATGTATTTTTTTAAAAAAATGGATTGGGCTCAAATGTAACCTCCCTGGAACATTCTTGCTCAGAGCAGGTGTTATTTGTAAAATGTGCTAGCAGCTTGCCTGCCTGAGACACAAATCCCCCTCTGTTGCTGTTTCTTAGTCACTTGTAATAGTTTCAAACTCTAACCCCAAGTCCTCATTAATCTCCACCTAGAAGAGATACATCCAAAATCCTCCTTCCCTCAGAGAGCTGATTTCCCCTGCTCCTTGTCATATTTCCTCACTTTAACTTGTTCTCCACTCCTCTCTGTGATCTAGCAGTTTTCCATCCCCCTCAGACAAGGTTTTGCATTACTTGCCCTAAAAATAGCAATCTTTTCAAACTATAGACCCATCTTTCTTCTTGCCATCATCTCCAACATTTTTATTAGAACCTTTAATCTGGTACAGAGAGAGTCATGTTACCTTCGTGTCCAAAGTCCCTCTTCTCTGGGGACACCTGCTAGTCTTGTCCCCAGCATTCCAGACAGCGGTT
>NW_009714498.1:49104-53883 GCF_000703405.1 Apaloderma vittatum
CCTTAGCTTTCAGCCTGCAGCTTTCTGCTTGGCATCCTGTCCAGAACAGTCAGAATATTATCTCCCCTGTTTGTTTTTTAGGGTCAGTAACAAGCATTGGATTTATCAAGATTTGCTTCTCTATATCCAGTCAAGCATTGTTAACCATATGAGTCCAAAAAGCCAGTGTTATTTCTTTGTATGCTTACCTCCTATCGTTTTCTGCCTTCTTCAGATTACATTTCTTCTCCCGTAACCTGCAAATTTCACCCTTTTCCACTCTTCTGGCCAGCCTTTTTGGCCATATAAAATTCCTTCACTGGAAAAGAGGACTGATGTCTTCCTCTACCACTTCTTCAGTCACAGCACTACAATTTCTAAGAATTTGCTTTCACAAATTGCAAAACCAAAGAGACCACTATGTGTACCTAACGTGACCTCTAGTACATCAAAGGATGGGGAAATATGCTTATATTTCAGATCCTTTAAAAGGAGATACAGGTTTAGTTTTTAATCTTTCTGTTGATACAGAATCCATGAGTAAACGTTGGTAAATTGATTCACTGTAACTCAGAGGGTGTTGTTACTTCCAGCTTTCATCCACTGGACCTTGTTATGCCTTTTGTGGGAGAGCAAAGAGCTTTGTGTCCTCCAGGTCGAATAATTTCCACATTGGTCTTTCCTTAAAAAAAATCGTCTGGGAACCTTAAACTATGAGTTATGCTTTCCAGGGCATTAATAATCCCCAGAACTTTCTCCTTTTTTTTTTTTTTTTTATAAATTCCTGTTTAATTGGGGAAACCACAGGTGACTGGACACAGACACAGTTTTCTAACATAGGTTGCACAGCACTAAAAATCAAAACTTTCCTCACTTACTTGATCTGTGTTGCTTGTACTGCAATTTAAGTACCAGGATCTTCAGACCTCCAGTATCAGAAAGATAAACATGCTGAGAGCCCTGTTTCTGGGGACAGAGGCAAAGAGACTTATATTTATGATTAGAGTTTCTAATACCTACACAAATAATTTTTCCTTTAGATTGCAGAAATCCACAAAGACCTTGACATTATTCCCTCACTTAATTTTCTTTTCACCTGAATACTTTTGCAAGCATAGGTAAATATGTTCTCACAAATCTAGACTCTCCCTTGACCTGTGTGTGATTCATTTTCTGGCTCATACAGAATTTCCAAACTCTGTGATCAATGGAAATGGCCATGGAAACCAATGAATATTTCCTTTCCTAGGTGGCCTTGACAACCCATCAGATCATCAGAACTGCTCTCCAGCCAGACAACTATTTATTTAGCAGTCTCATGGGTAAAATCAAGTTTCTTGCTCAGGCATTGCATTGTATCACACACATTGTTCAGATATCCTCAATTGATTCCTGATACTTCTTTCCCTCATTTTCTCTTCAGAGACTCTTACTGGAAGTAGAGATCAGAAGAAAACCTAAATAATACTGTGTCATACCGTCAACTGTTGGAAGGGAAGTTACAAAATTTGAAATTAAATGGGTACAGTTTTTCATATAATATTTCCTAAAACTTACACCAAAATTTCCTGAGCTTTCCACAAAGAAAAATATTGACTGTTCAGTTCAGTATGCTCAGAGAACTTCTTGGCCATCTCTTTTTACACTCCCAGATACAAGATAATTAGTTATGCTTATTAATTATTTCTATCTGCTGTTGAACCTTAGTTGCTCTTAGAATGAAAAGTATTTAGACTGCATCACTTGGATGTTTCCCCAAATGTAGAGAAATGTAATTAGCTTTGGTCTTGTTTACACTGTTCAAATTTTGCTAAATTCTTCTAGTAATGAAATCATGCCATTGTCACAAAGAATGTGAAAAAAAATCAGGTACATGGTTTTTTCTTCTTCATTTCATTTCTACAATTCTGTCATTTGACTTTCCTTGCCCATTTTCTATATTAACTAATTTTGGATGTATCCATAATACTAGATATATAGAAAAGATAAATTGGACAGTGTTCTTTTCCTTTTCCTTTTCCTTTTCCTTTTCCTTTTCCTTTTCCTTTTCCTTTTCCTTTTCCTTTTCCTTTTCCTTTTCCTTTTCCTTTTCCTTTTCCTTTTCCTTTCCGCAGTACTTTTCCTTTTCCTTTTCCTTTTCCTTTCCGCAGTATAATCTCCTTCCTTATTTACAGGACTGTGGTTTTTTCCTAGATGTGATAGAATGCACTTGAATGTTTCCATTTAATAACCATGGGTTTTTTTTCTGAACATTTTCTGAGTTTTGATTTAACTTTCATCTCTTTTTAAAGCCAAAAGTTCAAATTTGTTTATTAACAACATGAGCTTTACTCTGTCTGTAACAAATGTTAACAAGTTAAGAGATCACTTTGCTTTGAAGTTCCCACCAGACTTGGTCTATCAATCAATTTCTTTTTATATTTCAAGATGCAGTCTAATGCAGAAGTCCCCTGAGCAGGACACAACACTTTTTGATTTAAGAAACTGTCATCTATAACATTTAAAAATTCCAGGAGCATTTTATTATTGGCAGTGTGAGACTAGCAGTACAAAACACTCAGATGGAAATCCTCCATGATAAAACATTGCTTTTTCCACACATTACAAATAGATGTTTAAGATATCAATTACCCTGATCTCTAGAGTAGCAGATACTGTCTTAGAGCCTTAGACCTGGTTTTGCTTGACTATTCAAAATAACAAGGAATCCACATTTGGAGTACTGAGAAGAGATCTATTCATTATTTTTCATTTAGGGAAAAAAAAAAGATTCTTACCTTGCTTGCAGATTATTTATGTTAATATGGTTAATAATACATTTGAGAAATTAAGTTAGTTCAAATTGTTTAGTTCAAATGCAACAAATGAAAATATTTTTTAATTTCAAAGTAGTTGAAAAATAATGAGACTTTTTTCCCCAAAACTATGAAAATTCATTTAGAACTGAATACGAAGTACAGACAGTAAATTCTGCTTTGAGATGGGAAAGAAAAATAACCAGAATCTCCTACAGAGTCCCTGATAGCTGAAAGTGTGAAATTAATCACTGACAGGTGGAGAGGACAATTCTCCACACAGTGTTGAGCTTCCTATTCTCTGAATGACAGCCAGTTAGACTAAGAGAGCCAAAGATAATAAGAGGTGCTTTGCTGCATTAACTTTCTGATCACTAACCATGCACCTGCAGCAAAAAGAGGTTTGCCCAAACCTGAACTGGGAGTACATCTTAAATAAATACATATTAATTCTGTGCTTGCTTTGGATGTGTTCCAAAGTGCTGTCACCATTTGTCACAGCCATGGTCAAATACTCTCTTCCCAGTAGTCACCACATTTGACTGTCTGGTGCAGACATTGAATTAATGTGGTTTTGGAACTTCCTTATCCTGTGCAGGCTCCTTGGTCCTCAACCTCAAACCTTATTTTGTGGGAATACCCTATCCCATGAGCCCCCTTGATTCAGCTTCCCTGTGTTCATATCCTCTGCATCTCTGAGGCTTTCTGTGAGTTTTTTCACCATCCCAGGCAAAAATATGTCTCTACAGGGTACTCAGAGAAAAGTGAATGTGGAAGTATAACAGAGGGTTGAAATGGAACTATACCACATTAGGTTCAGAAGAAACAGAGTCAAATTATGGAACTCATTGCTGTGGTGTGGTCTAGATGCCAAAGATGCTGTGCCTACCACTAGATAGGAGGCAAAAACTAGTTCCACAACGCATGTTAAAACCAACAGAAAACAGTGATTGATGAAGTCTCTGAGTTGCAGATCACTGGAGATTGGCATAATAAGCAACACAGCTCTAAGACTTTTTCCTGAGTATCCACTATTGTCCTCTATCAAAGCAGGATGCTGGGCTAGATTGAAAATAGCTGTGTACTTATGGTATAAAACAGCAGGGATTTTGCTGAGAAGTACTTAAAATGCTTTTTTTTTGTTGTGGCTTTTTTTTTTGTGCAATACTGGTAACATAAAAATGTAGAAAATGATAAATGCATCTAAGCAATTGAGTGTCTTTGATTCTTCACAGAAACCAAAAACTTCCTCCATTGCAGAGAAAGAAGAAAGCTTTATTTTTTCTAAGCTTTCTACCTTTCTTTCTCTTGTGAAACTGGTAGCTAAGAGAGTCTCCTTTGTGTGTACCTTTTGCTAGGATGAAATCTCCCTCCTTGGCTCCAAATCAATGTCAGCTGAATGAGGTCCTCCAGCCACTGGTCAGTTGCCTTCGAACTAACCCACCCTGATGGACAGGGATATTGAAAATTTTTTTCCTAGTGGCTTGTACAGCATTGTGGTTTGGATTTAGTATGAGAACAATGTTAACATACCGATGTTTTAGTTGTTGCTAAGTACAGATTATCTTAAATTAAGGATTTTTCAGTTTCCCATGCTCTGCCAGCAAGTTGGTGCACAAGAAGCTGGAAGGGAGCATGCCCAGGACAGCTGACTTGAACCAGCCAAAGGGATACGGAACCCTTGTTCCCTGGAACGACATGTTCAGTGTATGAACTGGAGGAAGTTGTCTGGAGGGGCTGATCACAGCTCAGGGACTGCCTGGGCATTGGCCAGCAGGTGTTGAGCGATTGCATTGCACATCACTTGTCTTTTTGGGGGGGTTTATTTCACTATCTTTCTGTTTTCTTCCTTATCATTACAATTATTATTATTATTATTATTACTACTGCTATTATTACTAAGATTATAATTTATTTTTATTACAATTATTAAACTGTTTTCATCTCAACCCATTGGTTTTACTCGTTTTTGATTCTCCTCCTCATCCCATCGTGGTGAGCTTTA
>NW_009714498.1:53943-83517 GCF_000703405.1 Apaloderma vittatum
ATCACGACAGGGATACACATACAAACAGTGGTGGCCACCCTTTTCCCTGACCGTGCTTGCCTCTGAATGGATGATCACCATGAGGGTGGTGAGACACTGGAACAGGTTGCCCAGAGAGGTGGTAGAAGCCCCATCCCCGGAAATTTTTAAGGCCAGGCTGGATGGGGCTCTGAGCAACATGATCTAGTGGAGGATGGCCCCGCCCCGCTGGATGGGTCTCTCTGGGCAGCCTGATCTAGTGGAGGATGCCCCTGCCCATGGCAGGGGTTTTTAACTAGATGATCTTTAAGGTCCCTTTCAACCCTGACAATTCTATGGTTTTATGATGGACGAGACTGCTTTGACCTAAATCAGACATAAAGTTAGCTGTTAGCTTAATTCCTCACACTGCTACCCGTATGGTTTAAAGGAATAAAGTCACCTGAATAAAGGTAGATACTTGAAAGGTGATATGTGTCAAATGCTGGATGTACATTATCTGTCCTGCAGCTTAAAATAGGAAATGTTTGATAAACATCGTAAACCACAAGTGTCAGGCAAAAATATCAAAAAATAGCAGGTATTTTTCTGCAGATAGGATTTACATTTGTATACATGCTGATAAACATTTGAGAAGTTTGAGGTTTCATCTTTCTTTGTCATGGATATATATAAATATGTATATGAAAAATTACAGTATTTGAAAGTCATACAGGACACACAAGATGAATTTTAAAAGCTCTGTTCTGTAAGCTTGTTTGCTCTCTGAATTTCTTATCCAGATTTTAAAGTACAGCTCTATGCTCCATGTCACTCAAATGGCAGCATTTAAAATCACTGCTAACACCTTCAGAAGCTGATAAGCTTGTTTCAGGGCTGTCAGCTAAGTCCCCATACCTTTATCTGGAGTTTTCATATGCTACAAAGTTCAGTGACTGCTTACCTCAAATTCACAGGCAGATTTCAACATTTTCTGCAGTTCAGTCAAAAAAATCTTTCAGGATCAATGTGTGTCCTGGGGTGGGATTTAAGCCACTGCTTGGTAGTGTACCAAATTAGTCTTTCTGGTGGCCTGATTACTTTAATCTTTCTTTTTTTTAAAAAAAGCTCACATCTATAAGGATGTGATTTTTTTTCTGTAAGTATGAACAAAATGCCAAGACTACAAGCAATTCACAGCCTCTTCTCTAAAGCATATGGTCTCCTCTACTGGTCTCAATGGACCATTCATTCTGAGGTCCATCTATTCTGGTTACCTTGCTGCTGTTTGTTTAGAAAGCAGAACCAGGGCTCACTGTTTATGACACAGTAATTAAAAGAATTCTTGCGGTTCATTCCTGCATCCAGTCTGACTCCTATATGAACTGATGTTGTTCTAGCTGTGGTGTGATTAGTTTGGCTCTCCAGTCACTGAAGAGAGCTTGCGTGGGTGGGAACAGAGCTGCCACCTGCTACTGCTGCTTTATCAGAGCCGTGCCTGAAAACTAATGCCTCCTAAAAGCTGGCATGAACTCCCCACTTTGTCATGTGGGAGCAGAATAAAGTGGAGGTAAATAAGAACTTCCCACATGATTACACTGGCAAACCATAGCAGAAAGAAACTGGAGCATTAAATGGGGCCAGGTCTTTGTTTGGTATATATTTATGCTGCTTCATTTACTTTGGAAGAGTCCATTCACTTCAGATGAGGATCTGCTCCTTGTCAGGGTATTTAAGAATTTGAAGTATGGTTATTTATAAGTAAGTAGATTTGCCACATCTTTTCCTTTTGATAAGGATTGTTTTCTACATTTCAAGAATACACAATATTTTAAAACTTTATTATGTATTACCTTTTCTTTCTTTATTTGTTGATTTGGTCTTCTGTTCAGCAATATGTCACTATGACATTTTTGATGGAAATCAGTTCCTGCCTGCATTTGGAGCTGCCGCACCTTGAGCAGGGACAAATTCTAGACTGATTAATGCCATAGACCGTCTGTGAAACACCCAGTTCCTATGAACACTGACATGACTGCAACAATAACGGGATTTGACAGGTGTCTATCCTGCCCTGAAAAACATCCTAGACCACACTGATTGTTTTCATTGGGTAATTACAATTTCTTAATTTGGATCCCCCAAAAAAGTTCATTTGTACTCTGGCTTAACATTGTTAAATGTTAATGCTGCTCACAAAGCTTGGTGTGCTTCCTTCCATAAATTGAACAAAGCATCTGCGCTCTTGCCAGATACAGATTTATTGGGGTATGGATTACACATATTAAACACAGTCATCAGGCCACAAAGGTTCCATCACAATCTGCCTACGAGCTAACATCATTAAGCGGCAGACTTCATATATCTTCATGACTGATAGGCTGATCTTTCCCACTCCGTTGACTAATGAATTGACACATGCAATGTTCTTCAGCATTAGTGTGCATCCATTTGATTTACAGCACTGAAGTAAGGGGCTGTAAGCACTCAGATGCTGATGAATTCCAGACAGCACTTACACCTGGCTGATCAGGACACTTCCCTCTGAGGAGAGCAGTGCTTACATCCCAGAATTGTACATAATGAACGTGGTGGGCTTCACTCTGTCTGCATTTTCACTTCTACAATGCCATCAGACTGCTTGGCTTCCTGAGCCAAATCCCCAGTGGATATAAATCAGGGCACAATGATTTACACTGGTTGTTCGAGCAGTGTGTCTGAGCCTTTTGGATTGTCTGTTTTAAAGAAGCATCCAGGACAAGCCAATGTGTGCTTGCTCCTGAGGTTTGTCAGTGCCAGGGAAAAGGGCTCAGGAGAAGAAAAACAGTGGATTCCTGCTCACAATAAGTGTCAGTCCTGCCAATCTGCAGCTGTGGTGGGAAAGTAGTGGCCGCCGGCCCAATGATGCCCCTGTCAACATAATGGAAGAATGAGATTGTGGAAAGATGGAGAGCAAAAGGAGATTTGGCCCAGAGCTTTTCTCTGTTGAACCAATTGACAGGCTAAAGGCATGTGTTTTGTTAGGAGCCTTGCATTCAAGTCACCCGCAGCACAGACTACCCAGTTCTAATGAGTGACATGAAATAAAGACTAATTTCAACCATTTGGAAGTTGCCATCTCACAGAACAGTCACCTTCCAGTCTACTGCTAAAGCCATCTGAAGAAACAAAAGAGCCATCTCAGGTACCATCCGTTCTGTGAGCAGGGCAAGGCAGGAACAATTGCTTGAATGTGTCCTAGATAAAAGACTGAATGTCATTTGCATTGGGAGTGTGTGTACTGAGAAAAAAAAAAACCTGTAAAAGCATTTTCAAAGTTAAAGTAAGAAATTCTTATTTTATGTAGCAAATACATCAGAATTTTAAGAAGTCTGACAACTGATGTACCACTAAATCATCCAGATCTTCCCTAAAAGAGATATATTCCAGCCTCTGACTCAACATTTCAATGATGACTAAAATATATTACTCTTTGTAGACTCTCGGTTTGTTTTTTATTTTTATTTTGAGATACCTCATATATCTATATATATTTCATATTAGTAGGATGTAATAGATTTACACCTGTTTACTAGAGGATTTGGAGACACAAGACTGTTTCTCCCTGTTATTTATAGAAAAATACATGTAAAAAATAATTTATGAAAGACCTGACCAGACAATCTAATTAACATAAGGGTAAAAAGAATTCTTTCTTTCAGCTCACTTGCTGTGATGGTTTTCTCTATTAAAAACCCATAGCAAACTCACCACATGACTAATACACCTGGTCACAGTTTCCAAATAATGAGTGGGAGTTTTGTCACTGAAAACAGAAGGAGGTTCTCCCAGATGGATGCAGATGTTAACATTAGGGGAAGTTGATTCTATATCCTCTTTAAGTGAACTGATCTAGAATTTCACTGAAACTACAGAAAAACAAAGTAAAGGTTCTATTAGTTTTCCATTCTCTGATAGTCTGTAGAGAATTTAGGTGGTAAATAGAAGCTGATTGCTAGGGTTTGTAGCTGACAGAATTTGAGGCTGCAGAATGAAGAAAAAAAATCAAATTAGTTATTTCACAAAGGAGGTTGTTAAGTTACTTGCAATCAAAATCAGATCATTTTTCAAAGCTGCTAGATATGAATGTAAGCTGCTTCCAGGCATCTTTAATTTGTGTGACTGCTACTGGCAAAGCAAATAAGGTATTTTGATACTGTTCTTAATAGCATTACAGGGATAAAATGTGTCACAGGGTGACAATGTCCTGTACAGCACTGCACCACCAGTTATAAAACGAGTAGAAAAACATTTCCTTTTGTATATCTCATATTGTCGTTCATTATTCATAGGCTATACTACTTATTATGGTGAACTGAGTAAGGGAAATAAGTGTTTTAAATCATAAATCAAATTTCTAATGGGTGCTGAACACATCTCTTCAGCGATAATTAGGGAAAATGAGGCTGACTTGGGGCTGGAGCTGAATTGCATCACTAAGAAGAAACAGCACAGGAGCTATCTGGGAAGATATTGTGCCACCTGGAATGAAGAGAGGAATTAGTGGGTGTGAGGAGAAGGCACAGAACTGGGTGTGAAGAACTAGGAGGAAGACCTGCTCGTATACAATACTAGGAGGAAGATCTGCTCTGTGCCTACATCCAGGTGTGACAGGGGATCATCTTCCAGCAGAGTTTGTGGAAGGTGAAAGAGCATACATACCAAAAAAACCCCCTAGACTTCCATCCACTCACCAAAGGGGATGACTGAAAGAAAAAAACCACCGTTTTTTCTCCTGGCCAGCAACTGCAATGGAGTTCCTCAGAAGAAGAAAAAGAAGGGAGAGAAGCTGTGCTGACCTTCACTAGTAGGACCTCATCACTAAAGGAGTAGCCCAAGTACTCTCATTCATGACATGAGTCCAGGTCTGTTTCCCATGCAGAGGAGGTCTGCTCAGAGAAGAGGACCAAAGATCCTTGTAGGAAATAGTTCCCTAAGGAGTGGAAAGAGGGAACACCTCTAGGGAATTATTTACTAAAAACAGAAGCCTTTTCATTTAAATAATTTACCACCAGACCTCACCTCAGTCTTTTTATCTTCTTTGTTAGTATTCTAACTTGGCCTGTGGGAGTTTTGATGCCTTGGCTTCCAGAAACTTGTGTATTCAAGATGCTGTGAAACACTACATCATTTTTTACTGAAAATGCCTTTGCTGGGTGTCATTAAACTGTATTGAGTTTCCCATCTCTTGATGTTCATCTTGTCTTGGAAAGTTTCACTCTGAGGAAAACTTCTGTTCTGTCCCACTCCACTTCAGATCTGTTGGCTCATTCACTGCCCTTTTCCCTCAAGGCACTGCAGTAAAGAAGAGTGTAGATGAATTTGTCAGTCTGGTGTTCCAGACTGAAGAGCAAAAAGTGGATAAACTCAATATTGCTCAAACTGTTCTTGCCCTTATGTGCACTACAACCTCTTCATCTCTTTGGAACAAGTAGAAACTCTTTCATAGAAAAATAAAGCAAACAACTCCATGGAAGCATGTGGACGAGTAAGACAGCAAAACCAACCAACAACAAGTCTAAAAAACCGTTCTCACCATGAAACAGGTTGGATTCATTTACATAAACAAACTTCCAGAAAAAAGTCTGTTGGTCAATATCTTGCAAACTGAAAACACAGCCCAAAATGTTAAGCTCTGTAAGATTTCTCTGAAACACGCAGTGTTTACTGAAAATACCAACCTGCTTATTTAATTACACCAATATCCTACATACAGTGCCCAGTGAGGTAGGGCCAGCCCTTCCCTGGATGTCTTTATAAATCTTATACAACTCTCCTTGTATCACAAGCAACATCAAGCATATACTGTTATTGAGACTCCTGTAACAGGCTTCTTCCTTCTCATTAGCTGCAATTTAGAGATGGGAAGAGATAAACTGCAGACAAAGTTTCACCTTAGATGACAAGACTAATTTTGGGAAAAATGTCCCTCTACTTCTCCAGTTGTCGGATTTAACCTAAAGTGAGCACAGTGTGCAGATAGTAAACATAATATCTTCCTAATTATATTAAATTACTTCTCAGGAGCTGCTCTGCCCTCTTGTCAAAGGCCGGGAACTGGCTTTTAATGATGAATGTGAACCTCAGTGGGAGGTTCTAGATCATCATTTAGTTCAGCAAAGGTAGCCCAGATCAGTTGTATAGGTGTAATTAGATGCTGAAAAATAATTACCTTGGCCTTACCATTAAAAATTTCTTGCTTGTATCCCCTTGTGATCTATGAACAAATTACTTTATTAGGAAATCATTAGAGCTCAATTTGTCTCTATATACTACAGACATCAACATCCATTTCTTTAATGGAACCACACGTCCTTGCCATAAATTCATACAACTACATAGCCAGATATCAATTTGGAGTCATTATCAGCCTTGATAAAAAAGACTGGTTTTACATAGTAAGATGCTTTTCTTATGCACCAGCTTCCAGCAGAAAACTGAGCCACGTGTGCTTTATTGTTAGGCCATTAGCTCGACAGTCTTTGTGGCTTTACATCTCACTGCATATGGGCTGCTCTCTTTGTGCTACTGTTTGGATTGTCAGGTGCAAAATATCTCCTGAAATAAATTATACTATTATAGGAACATTACCATTATCAAGGCATTCCACTCAGGGCATTGGTCCCAGCTCTCAGCCTGTGCAGGGCAGTGGTGAGGCATCCCCACTATGGGCAGACCCCAGCCATGGCTGACCTATCCCACAGGAGCTACTGGCTCTTGCTGTGCCATGACAGTGGGCTCAGGGCCCCTTGAAACTTTTATCTGGTACCTGTTCCTCCATAGATTTCTCTGAGCATGGAGAGGGCAGTCTGCCCAAGGTCCTTGGTGTGGGGACATGTTATCCTTTCAAGTCATATCTAGCGGTTAACTAATTTATTGACCATTAAGGTTTACAGAGCAGATGTGAGGAGAAAAGGAGGCCATCAGTCAGACCCCAGGTCACCTTCTGTTACAAATTACCTTCACATATTTCAGCCTTTAGCTTTCACAGAAGTGCAGACTCACTAAAGTCTGTCACTGAAGGACTGAGTAAAATGACAAACTCCAACTAATTCTCACAGTTGCAGTCAGATATAATCGCTGTTGAAATGGGCCAATATATAGCAGTTGCTGTCTCAGTACTCCTCTGAACACCACACATGCTCGTACAGATACTCCTTACACTGAGGCTTCTGAATTTCCATTTTGATATGTGGAAGCAGTTCTCCATTTTATAACATGGTAATTTTTCTGGTTTTGGTATGCCACAGGCGTTTGAGAAATAAGATTCTAACATATCTAACATATCTAACATATCTAACAATATGGCCACAGAACTCATAATTACTTTAGAAAAAAAGGCAGTAGTGGATTTTTCAAAAAATATTGTTTAGAACCTGTTAGAAATTGAGAACATTCTCAGTTTACATATTTTATCTTCTTTTTCAACACGTACGTATAAGCACCTGTTTCCAGTTATAAAGTTGGCAATCTAGAATCACACCTGTCACACAGTCAATACTCTTGTGGTCACTGCAGTGGAGTTCACTCTGTCATGGCTCTGACTCACAAGCTACCAAACTTCAGACTTCTCCCTTCATGATCCCTTTGAATCCCTGTGAGGGTGGCCATATAATAGGCACCAAGGCTGTTCAAGCCTCTAAGAAAATGCAGCACAAGTCCTGGCATTCAGCTGGAAGCAGATGAAATGCTAGACTCTCTACAAAGCCCTCACAAGTACTTTATCTATGGCACTAAAATTGTTAAAACAGTGAGTAAGACAATGGGCTTTGCAGGCCAATTCCTCACACAAAAGGAATAAAGTGCTGAAGTCATCAATATAAGTAGTATAAATCAACCGAATAGGAAGCTGGAAAATGACAGCTACCTGTACTTAAAAAAGGAAGATAAAAAGTAGGCGGATTTTTATCTTTTGAGGTTTATAAGGTTGTGCTTGGTGGACCATAAGGTCTTGCTAGACTTGATGGGCCAAATTCCTCCCTGGGGTAACTATTAAGTTTGATTGTTTCCCATCAGTATGGTTTGAAACAAGAGAATTATGTATGTTACAGCAGTAGTTTGAGGTGCTCCGCTCTTAAGAGCTTCCATGCCTCAGATGGTACGTTAATTCCAAGGCCAGGAAGCATATATTCAAAATTGCAGAAAGCAGCAGAAAGAGCAATGCAACACAGAAACAAGCAGAGAACTTATGCTCTCGGCCAGCACAAACCAAAGAGCAATAAAAGAGCTCAATTCTTTGTTTCCTGCAAACTGCATCTGATTCTGTGGTTCTGTGGTTCCAATTACACTAATTCTTTTATCTTTACCTTGCCTGTCTGACACACCCACCCCCAAGTGAAATCCTGCCACCATGTATGTTACAGTGCTCAGGTACGGATCCTGCTTTGCTCCAGGGGATGTCTTTAAACATCCTTCTGTCTCTCTTTAATTTTCACAGATTTCTCTTGTTTTTTGATCAACTCCAGCTCCAAGGTGAGTCGGATAAACTGACAACTATCCTTGAAGCTTGTTATTACTCAACAGTTGCACTCAATGACCCAAAATGAAAAGAAACAGGTCTACCTTTCAATCTTGGAGAAAGTAATTTTCAAAACAAGGTACCCTAAAAGAATTCCAGTGAAGGTAAGGATATTCCTAAACAGTGATTTAAGCCTCTACTAACAGTAGACTTCCTTGGGCTTGGAATATGGGTTGGGAAACACTACTCTAAAATGCTTACTGCCTTAAATTTACCTTTTCTTTTGTTGCCTCACAGCAATAAACCAAGAATACATAGTCACAAAAAAGTGTTAAATAAAACATGCTATGTTCAAGACAACAAATATGGAATAAATCACTGAGATTCTTAGTGCAAGTCTTACTTTGTTACTGACCTTGCTGAGAGGATAGAAAGGGCGTTTGATTGTGGAACAGATTTTGCAAATGGAGGTTAAAATACAGTGATTTTCAGTTTTCTTAGGTCCACGCTTCCCTTTGTTTTCACCTGGTTGTTTTACCTTTTCTGTTTCAGCTTTTGGGTTCAAGTAGGTTAGCAGTCTGGTCCTAGCAGCAAGCACAAGCAGATTCCAAGAGAAGGAAAGGTAATTTATACCCACATGACACCTACCAGTGCACTGTTGTTGGGTAAGGAATCAATCACTTCCTTTTGTTTTGAACCTAACTTTGACAAGTGCTATTTGTTGACTGACAGTACAAGAATACAGGAAAAACAATAAAGAATCAACATCTATCTGTCTTGCCTGTGCCACTCGTGACAGGGTGTTGGGGGTTTCTTTTATCTGTTTTCCTAGGCTGCTCAGTCATTCCTTACATTTGATTATCCATCTAGAGGTACAGGAACCATTTATCTGTTTTTCCATGGATTTAGCGTGTTCTCAAGATCTTACTGAGAGCCGATTGGTTTACATATAGAACTGGAGTGGCTCTCCACCACTCTCCAGTGCATTGCTGTGTGTTTATCTAAACAGAACTTCTGCTCCATTTTGTTCTCATGTACATTAATAAGTGGTATAGCTCAGTAAAAACAGATTTTAAAGTGGCCCAATTTTGGAATGAACCAGTTGATGTTGAGAATGTTTGATCTCATCAACGTTTATAAATATCTAAAAGGTGGGTGTCAAGCACATGGGACTGGACTCTTCCTAGTGGTGTACAGTGACAGAACATGGGGCAATTGTCACAAACTGGAAAACAGGAGGTTTGACCTAAACATAAACAAATACTTCTTTACTGTGATGGTGACGGAGCACTGGAACAGGCTACCCAGAGACGTTGTGGAGTCTCTGTCTCTGAAGACACTCAAAACCCACCTAGACATGTTCCTGAGTGATCTACTCTATGTGATCTTGCTCTGGCAGGGAGGCTGGACTAGATGATCTTCAGAGGTCTCTTCCAACCCCTGCCATTCTCTGTGATTCTATGTTTGTGAGAATCCAGTATTCATGGTACATGTATTTCAGATGTGCGATTACTGGAGGTTACTTGGGACTAGTCTGGGTGCATGGACTGAAAAGTATTTAGTAGTCAGAGTATGTCTTCCAGTTTAGCTTCTCCTGAGCTGCAGTCTAGATTGTGCACTCAAAGACTTTTTGACAATTCAAAATAAAGTGTAGTAGTTGGGAATCATAAAATTTGCTTCAAAAGAACATTTCAGTTTTATTGGGAATGTTCTTTTGATTAGTATTTACTAATCTAGACACTCCCTCAATACCTTCTCTCCCTATTACACTGAATAACTTCTTAACATCAGCAAACTTTATACTTCATTGCTCACTCTACTTTCAGTGTTATTTGCAAATACATTGAATTTGAGAAGCTACTCCCAAATTCATCTCAGGACAGCACATAGCTCATCCTGCAAAGCAGACTTTTTGACGGATGAGTCAGCTTTATCTCCTAGTCCTATTGGAATTAAAATTGTTTGGGCCATGAGTCATATTTGAAAGTGACAGTTTCAGCTGTTAGTCTGACAACTTTACATTACGTCTCTTGTTCTCTCACAGCATGTCAATCTACTTTTCACTAATGACAAATTGTTAATTGTCTGAGTACCTTAAACCTGTCCTACTTTAAACCTTTCATAAATGACAGCTATTTTTATGTGTATCATACACAAGATCTAAAAAGAGATGCAGAAATAGAGCAGCTATTTCTCACTATCTTGTTCTGAAGAGCAACCCAGTCCATGGTTTTATGTATCTGATGAGATTTGGCTAAAGCCCCTTTTATCCCTCTCATGCAGATTGCTTTTCAGCTGGATATATTCTTTGCTATGGCTTACACTTTAGCAGAAGAAAAAGCTGAACCAGTACAACAGAGATGGGGACAGGTAAAGCAGGAAAACAGCCCAATAAGAGTAATTTAGGACATCTTACTCATAAAGCACTGCTTATCTACTAATGGCTTGAGTTGCATGCATGTTTGCTACCATTTATGAAAGTGCTGATATATGTTCAATATTCTGAAAATAATTGTTACAGCATAGTCACATGCTGACCTGTTTCAATCACTTGAAACATGACTTCAAGACATACCGTGTACCTTGCTTGGAAGATGATGCAATATGGGAATATCTTAGAGATACTTAATCCTGGAGTCTGGAAAGGCCCTAGGCGGTCTCTAGTCCAGTCTTCTGCCCAACGTAGTATCAGCTGGGAGGTCTGACCAGATTGCTCAAGTCTTTAGTCTGGTGGATCTTGAAAACTTCCAAAGATGGAGACTGCACAACCTCCCTGGGCAACCTATTCTATCACTTGTGCTCATTAAAAAAGTTTTTCCTTAAATCAACACTCAATCTCTCTTATTTTAGTTTATGTACATTGTCTCTTGTCCTCCCATGATTCACCACCACAGGTACTGCAAGGACATTGTTAGGGCCCCAGAGCTGTCTTGACTCCAAGCTGAACAAGATCTGCTACCTGAAGAGAGGTTGTAGTCAGATGGGGGTCGAGTTCTTCTCCCAGGCAACCACAGAATCACAGAATCATCCAGGTTGGAAAAGACCCTTGGGATCATTGAGTCCAACCATTAACCCTACTTGCAAGTTCACCCCTAGACCATATCACGCAAGACCACATCCAAGCGATGCTTAAACACATCCAGGGATGGTAACTCAACCACCTCCCTGGGCAGCCTGTTTCAATATCCCACAACTCTTTCCGTGAAGAACTTCTTCCTAGTGTCTAGTCTAAACCTACCTTGTTTAAGCTTGAAGCCATTCCCTCTAGTTCAGTCACTAACCAGTGACAGGATGAGAGGGCATGACCTGAAGCTGTGTCAGGGAAGACTTAGGTTATATATCAGGAAACAATCCCTCACGGAGAGGGTGCTCAGGCACTGGGATGCACTGCCTGGGGAAGTGGTGGAATCACTGTCCCTGAAGGTGTTTAAGGAGAGGTTGGATGTGGCACTTAGTGTCATGGGCTAGCCAATGTGGTGGTGTTAGGTCATAGGCTGGACTTGATGATCACAGAGGTCTTTTCCAGCCCCAATAATTCTGTGATTCTGTGGTCCCTTAGCATCTCATTGAGGGCAAGTAGTCCAGTCCCTGACCATCCCAGTGGCTTGCCATTGAACTTGCTTAACTTATTAATAAACTTCTTACGGGAGATCCAAATATGGGTGAGGTGTTCCTGATCCAGTCTAACCAAGTGCCAAATAAATAACGACTTTCAGAGATACCCTTGTTATACTCCATTTAGGAGAGCCTAGGATGCTGCTGGCCTGCCTTGCTGTCAAGGCACACTGCTTAGCCCACTGTCCAGCAGCACCTCCTGTTCAGCAGATCTGCTTCTCAGGGGATCATACTATTGCAGTGGGTTAATCTGCCCAAGGTACAGGAACTTGCATTTGTCTTGGTGAATTTTTTGAGGCCAGTGTTCCTCCAGTCTGTCTAGGTCCTGTTGAAAGGCGTATCTGCCGTCAAGTACATTGACTACACTCAGCAGTCTGGTGTCATCTGCAAACTTGGTGAGAGTGCACTCCATCTCCTCCTCCAGGTCATTGATAAAGACATTGGACAGGAAAGGTCCTAACATAGACTCCTCAGGTACTCATAACCAGCCTACAGCTACAGCACCAACCATGTAAGGCTGTGTACTCCAGTACTGTGCAGTCTAATATAGTACTGTGCTATGACAAAACCCAGTAATATTTGTAACCATGATAGAATTTATGGCTGTAATAAATAAAGCACGGTGCTAGAATAATTTTCTTAACAGAAAAGGTCATTCAAAAATACTATCATAAAGCTCACTCAGGAGAGCACTAAATTAACAGTATTTATCTATCTTTGTGCCTTTATATGAAGTCCTATGATGTGAACTATTAAATGGAAAATGTGGTAAGAAGATGATAAATGCAGAAAGGCATCAACATCAGCAATAATGGAGCAGCAATAATGTAGAAAATGAAGATATTCTTATCCTTATTTCAGCAAACATTTAACATTTGGGAAGGAATAACAGGGAAAGTGAAAGAAGGCTGCTGATTTCCAGGAAACACTAATACTGTAATTAGGTATAATTTTATACAATTACTTATGCATGTGCATGCATGCATGATTTATTGTTATACGCAACAGAGAGACAGAGATGAACCAATCTGGAAAAGAAAACTGGTTGAAAGCTGTATGTTCAACATGGATCATCAGACATTCAAGAAGCTGTTTCTTGCTGTTGGTCTTCCATTCTGTGTTCCAGCCTTGGACTGAGGCAGGAAATTATAATACTGTATGAATGCTTGGGGTGTTCCTGACCTTTATTTTTGGCAAGCAAAAGTAAGAAACAACAGAAGTTCACAGAGGGAAAGATGGCATAGAAGTTCATGCTCAGTTTTAAATTTTTGGTGTAGTTTGGTGAGGTATTAAATCATGTTTCTAACTGGCTTTGACAGATAACCCTTGACAAATTTTGCTGCAGTGTTTACCTTCCTAGTTGTTTGTGTCACCTTTCTGATGAAGGGTATCACTGGAGGGCAGAGTCCGGAAGAAAAGAACTGCTGCCAGCACCTCAGTTGCTACCGAAAAATTACCTTAGCCAAAATAGTTAAGTAGATAGGTTTAATCTAATATACCAGACCGCAAAGTGGAGCAGTGAACAGTGTACTGCAAGAAGGTGCTGGCTTTGGTGCCTTTGACCATCAGATTAAGATGGTCCTCCCTATCTGCTTTGGCCTAATGAGTTTTTTCCATTTGTGCTACTCAGCTGTGTTGTTGCTGCTGATGCTCTAAAATAGTCCAGATTAAGAGAAAAAGAAAAAAATTAACTGCCTTGCAAGATAGAGCCACTTCAAATTAGAAATCAAAACTCCAGTAATTCTGATCATATACAAGACAAATTGAATAATGGACACATACCAGAACATTGACATTTACTCCTGCCATCACTGTATATATACATCACGTTTATTTATTAGGGTGTACGTGATCAATAAAAAAATACTACACTATGTTACTGGCTACAAATTTAATTATGAAGGGAGGCTGATTTGAGCTGCTGTCTTTGCATGAGAAGTCAACGGAGTTATGGGGAGGACTTCCTCATGTGTTGAAATATCTCAGAAATAAGGCTCATTTTACATCTATATTGAAGAAAAATAATTGCAGTTCACCATTAAAGAGATGTTACAAAATTTTATTTTTGTATGTGAAACATTTCATATAATTTTAACATTATTCTGTGACAGAAAAAAGGGTTGTTTTAAAAGTATAATACTGAATCTTTTGGTTGGAAACCATGAAAATATGACATTTTCCTTTTGCTGAAACTTACTTCTGTGTTGTGTCTTTTATACATATATATTTATAACACTGCAGAATTGGCTTAACTTCAAGAAATGTTTGGTTTTGATGTGCAGCCTCTTAAGAACTGCTCAAAGCACCTATTTCTGGAGTAGCAATAACATATAGCGAGATACAATCCATAGGTAGAAACTTGTAAATGTGTAAACTGACTTAAAGTACAGGACAGGGAGTGAAGTAACAAGAGATCTCTTCTTTACTCAGAATTAATGTACATCAGACTTCAGGCAGACCCCAACTGCAGTCTTGATGGGTAATTTGAAGCAAGCTCTTAGAGATAGCTTAGCAAAATGCTCTTTCTCAACTTCCATGAAGTTAATAATACAAGTACAACGGTGTACATGATCCTGACAGTTTTTAACACATTACGACTACCTCACATGGAAGATGTGACATGAAACTTCATCCTAATATTTGATATCCTAAGGATTTCATGTGGTTTTGCAACATTTCAGTAGCTCTCTACTAATGATGGAAATAAATCCCATTAGATAAGAATAATTAAGAATCAAGGTGGAGTTGCCCCTAAGCAAAATATAGTGGGATTTTTTGGCAAGGCTTCAGTGAGACCACTATAACCAGTTTGAGTATCACAATTATAAAGAACAGAGACACAGTAAAAACAGTTCATGAGAGAATAGAAAACTAAGAAACATGATGTATTTAGAAAAAAATTAGAGTTGGTTAGTGTACAGAAGAGAAAACAGAGGGAGAAGGATTCTGTCTTGGTTTCATGTGAAAAAAAGTTATTTTTCTTCCCAATATCTGGTAGAGTGCTATGTTTTAGATTTAAGATGAGAATTATGCTGCTAACGCACTGATGTTTTAGTTGTTGCTGAATGTTTATACAAAGTCAAGGACTTTTCAGCTTCTAATACCGCCCTGCAAGTGGAGGCTGTCAGTGTACAAGTTGCTAGGAGGGGACACAGCCAGGATGGTTGACCCACGTGAGCCAAAGGGATATTCCATACCATACGATGTCATGCCCAGTATATAGACTGAGGGAAATTGGCTGGAGGACCCTGTGGCTTGCGGATTGGCTGGACATTGGTCAGTGGAGGATGAGCAATTGTATTGTGCATCAATTGTTTTGTATATTCTATATTTTAATTTTTTTTTCTATTTATTTTATTTTATTGTATTATTTTATTTTATTTTATTTATTTTAATTTATTTTACTTTACTTTATTTTATTTTGTTTTATTTTGTTTTTTTTTTTCATTTTCCTGTTCTGTCCTATTAAACTGTTCTCATTTCAAACCACTAAGTTTTTTCCTTCCAATTTTCTCCCTCATCCTACTGAGGTGGAGGGGAGTGAGCAATCGACTGTGTTGTACTTAACTGCCAGCTGGGGTTAAACCAAAACAGATGCATGACCAAAGAGAAAGGTAATAACCGGCTTCTGAGCCCACTGCAGTTAGGATAAGATGTAATGAGCTTAACTTGCAGCAATTTAATTGTAGTCATTTAATTTAAGACATTTAGTTTAGAAATTAGGAAATACATTCTAATTAAGGAAGTAAGGGTCAAAAGGAATATGAGGACTCAAATAGAGTGCAGTTTGCAGAATTTCTTGGAGTATCTTAAGAACAGGACAGATGAATATCTGTCTACAGTAGTTTAGTCATTTAGTCTTCATTTCAAATGAAAAGCTGGAGATTAAAATCTTCTGAGGTCCCTTCTGGAATGTGCTCTATGGTTTATGAGTCTGGCTACAAAACACAGTGGAAGTGAAGAAACACTCAAAAAGCAGAAGAACATCCTCCACCTCATTCCCCCAGCCATCCACAAAGTAATTCTCTTCCCAAACTTTGCTGAGTATACATGCACATTTTAAAACATTGCTATGTTGACACTCTCTTCTATGTTTGATTTGATTTTTACAGATTGCTGTGATCAAATTCTATTAACCACAAGTGCTGAGAAACACTTTAAAGCTGCTGAGTAACACTTTAAAGCTGTTACGCACAAATACACCTTGGAAGTGAATAGACAAATTCACAAGAAATGCTACTTGCATTGGAAGACTGAATCATATTACAAACTCAGACATTCAGAGAACAAAAAGCCTGGGGCGTGAAACTGCTACTTTTGATCATGCGACATAAAAACCTTCATGAAGAGCATCTGGGACCAAACATGGAAGGAAGCTACAATCTTCCCATAGAGTGTTTGTGCACAGAAACAAACATGGTGCATGGATTGTTAAGGGCTTAATGAGTTACATTTGTTCACTATATACATATATAACGTATATGACGTGTATTAATGTATATAGATATCTGAGGGGTGGGCGTCAAGAGGAAGGAGACAATCTCTTTTCAGTGGGGCCCAGCAATAGAACAAGAACTAATGGGTTTAAGTTAGAACACAGGAAGTTCCATCTCAACATGAGGAGAAACTTCTTTACTGTGAGGGAGACAGAGAACTGGCACAGGCTTCCCAGAGAGGTTGTGGAGTCTCCTTCTCTGGAGACTTTCAAACCCCACCTGGACGCATTTCTGTGTGGCTGCCCTAGGGGATCCTGCTCTGGCAAGGGGGTTGGACTAGATGATCTCTAGAGGTTCCTTCCAACCCCTGACATTCTTTGATTCTATGATTCTATGATTTTGTCTTTTAGTTTGTGGGCTATCCTGCAGAGTTAGTATCCACTTTAAAAAGCAAGAATGTCTAATTAGAGTAAGAGTTTTGAGGGCGTAAACCTCACAGAGGTTTATTGTGACTAGATAAGCAAGTCAGTGGAAAGGAGGGCAAAGAGGACCTTTCTCTCAAAATGCTGACTCCAAGTGTGTCCTCTTTCTTTCTGGTCACCTATAATGAAACCTGAAAGCAATTACTTCATTTACCGTACACTGAAGGACACACTGGGGAATCCAGCATGAAGAAAAGGAGACTAGGCTGTGGTGGAGGTGATGGAGCTCATATCTGCTAAAACCCCCAAATCTGAAAAGCACAACAAAACACCCTGCCACCAGAAGGCAGCAATACTGCTGTGGCTGCTGCCTGCAGTTCAGTGAGGTGCAGGCACTCCCCACTCTCCCCATCTCCCCATCTGCTCCCCCATCTGCCAGACGGTTTCTCTTTCCTGCCCTTGCCCCAGAACTGATTGACAGGCATTTGGCAGCAGATAGCAAAATGCAAGTGACTGATGAAAACACACTACTTTGCATTTTCTCATTGCTTTTTTACAACTGAGAGAGGAGAACATGCATTTATGAGTATGCATCGTTATTTGTAGAACAGAAAGACTCTACTGGCAACTGCTATGTCTCTGAGCAGGTGCTGATCACTATCCTACTTACAAAGATTTGTAATTCAGCTGCTACTCCAGAAAGCTCTTTATGAACCAGAACTAATTTGCAATTGGGACAATGTTTGCAGAATGCCTCATATGTTGAACCTCATTTGCCTTTAACCACACCAAGGGTCTCAGACTTAATTTTGACTTATTCTAACAAAAGTCAGAAAACAATTGAGAATCAAGTTTGTAACAGGTAATGATCTGAAGGCTTGAACAGTCATTTAAGAAAGTCACTCTATTCAGTAGTCTGGAATAACCAAAAAGAGTCCAGCATACATCACTTCCTGACCCCAGCAAAATGAATAAATCATCTGAGTGATTCCCTTGATGATGGGTACAAGAACTGACCTCCTACCTAAGGTTCCTTCCTGTTGCCATTGAAGAGAATTATTGCCAGAAGGCATGTTTTCTTAGTCGCCTCTCATGCTAGAACCCATTTGCTAGGTTTCTCGTGCTCCAGCCATGGCATTTCGAGAACATTGATCATTGCTTTTGGTGAGCAAGAGGAAGAAAACAGCTACCTAAGCCAGAGGACAGTTCTGTAAAGTAGTAATCTGAGGAAATCTCACGTGCTACTTAGCTTGTTCAAGGGAGCGGGTGGCTTTGTGAGTTCCCCTTAAGAATCAGTAACAGATGAGAGTAATTTTTAAGACTCACGTGACTGTACACTTCATGTCAAAGAAGACCCTTTCCTTTGTCAAGTATCTTCGAAGTTCTCTGCTTTCAGAAAAAAATCACATTTTCAAAATTCTCATGAAGTGAAACTTATGTCCTAGACTGTGGCCTAATGCATCTAGAATGAGAAACATGTACCATCATCACTCACGCAGTGCCTTTTCATCTTTCCAATCACATCATCTGCACCAGGGACTTTCCTAAGTTTGTACTGTGTGGTGCTGCCTGTATTATTCTTACTATCAGTGGTAAATATTGTGAAGAGGAGGTTGAGAGAAAGGGAAAAAAGGAGAAGACTTCCCAGGAAGAAACTAAATGTGTTGAAAGGATAGCATCACTGCCATTCCCAGAGACACACCTGCAGAGGGGTGTCTTGCTGATTGTTTCTAAAAACACAATGTGTACGCATCAGTGTGAGAGAGAAAGGTAGACAGAAATAAATACCTTTCAGTGGCCTAACCCAGGAGTTTTGCTTGGCCTCCAGCATCCTCAATGTTTACGGATCTTTCAGTCAGAAACTCTTCCAAATCATAACCTCAAAAGTCTTTGAGGAGCTTTTCCCCACTGCAAAGCTCTCTCTCCTTTCGTGGCATCCAGTTGCCACGTGTGACTCTGGCCAAGGTGGAAGCAGACTACACTTGTGGGAAGGGGGCAGCCCTGAGCACAGGCTGAACTTTGTGGCTTTCAGGAGACAATTTTAGAGCAAGACACAATCTCCACCTTGCAAACCTTTACAGCATATATTTTTATGTACAAAACAGCCCCAGAGGCAGTTCAAAATCTATATGGAGATCACTGTCAGCAAAATCTCTGAATTATTGTTCTGGTCGTTTTTCTTAATAAAATCATACCTTAGTGACTAAATTCAGTATTATACAGTGAAGACAAACCAGCTCATGTTGTTTCAAAGCAAAAAGTACTTCCTTCTATATAAAAAGAAAATTAGTTTTGCAACACTGACCAACACAACTGATGAACCACTCTTCTGCAATATATGCAATTTTGCACAAACACAAGCTGGCACTCCTCCATGTATTGATCATCTGCTGTACAGTATGCACTAGGAAAAAAAAAAAGTAAAAGCAGTAAGTCTTCATCCACAGGTGATGTAAAAGTGAAAAAATAAATAAGTTGAATTCTTGATGGTGCTTCTGTCAGTCATGTTTCTGCAGAACGACACTAGTGATTACTGAGTTCTTTCAGTTAGTATTATCTATAAAGATATACAGCTAAGAAAAGGTATTGCACTTGTTTAAATCCTCCTTTGATAAAAAAAAAAGTACCATTTTTACTTTTAGAATTGCCATGAAAATATCTCCTCTGGACATGACTACTGTAGGTTTGTTCCCTGTGCTGTTACTTGAAGTACTGATGGGTGCCATGGAGGGCATAACGAAAGCCTACCACACATCATCATAACAAGCTGACACATGACAGCATTAAATGAAGGACATTTTCAAACTTGATGCCTCCCAAGACACCCACTAATAGCTGAGACAGCAGAGATTTAATCTGACGTAAGACAATTGGACAGAAACTAGCTTCTGTGTGTGTGTGTCTGTGCGTGCATGTGTAGTGCTATGAGGTGTCACAAACTTCTCTTTTATAACTCATCCATAAACATTTGCTCCAGGCAAAACACAGCACACAGTGTTCCGTCTAGGGAGCAGTTCTTGTTTAAACAAATTAAAAAATATCAATTTGCTCTTTTTTAAATATACATGTGCCAGCATTTCCTGTTACCCACTTCTACCATCCACCCACATCACTCTGCGCGTGACTCAGTAGGGATTTCATTTATTGGAAGTAATTTGGCAAATGATTACTTTATAACGCAGAGTAATAGCTTTGCGATTCTTTTAGGGGAAGTAACGTAAGTATAGTTATTAAAACAGAGAAATAGTTAATGTGAGGGCAGATAACCTGCCTGTGACAGTACAGGATTTCCTAAGACTGTATGATCTCCTCTTTGCTTGTCCCTATGCAGAGAGGCACAACTTAATTACTGCTGGGGAAATTGTCTTCCGGTCCTGGAAATGTCATGGTAACAAACTGACCCCCAAAAACATGAGATTTCCAACTCCTTAAATTTACAAACCCATCTGGCTTTTCTATGTCAACAGATTTAGATTTGTTAACTTTGGAGAAGCAGAATTACCTTAGGAAGCTTGCATTCTCCTGCCTCCTCTTCAAACATTGGATAAAAAATAACCTGCACTCCAGCAAGAAAAGGGAGAAGCTTCGTGTTGCAAAACTGGAAACAGAACGACAACAGGAGCTCCCAGAACAAAGAAAAGGCAAGATTAGAAACCCCCTGATGCTAGTGCCCTGGTCCTTGCTGGGAGCTGAAATGAGGCTGTGGCAGTAGAAAGTAGAAACCCACCTCTGTCCTACTGAACTCCCCAGTCCCGCCCTCCAAAACAGGATGCTGAAGCTTCACTGGAGCTGGCAGTTCAGCTCAATAATACTTTCCTTGCTACAGGAAGCGAGGAACACTGTTAAGGACATGTAGATGAAGGATTAGTAGTGTGCTGATGAGTAACTGAGTGTTCCGATTTGCTTTGGACTGGCCTGACATGGGATAAGGAGTGAAGCCAGAAGCAAAAAAAAAGGTGACATTTTACCCCTTCAAAAGGAGTGAGAGGGGAGTGAGGCTCACCGACAGCATACTCCTCTGCCTTGGAGGGGCCACTGAGGGCCATCTCCCTTTCAATTCAGAGCTCTGTGCTTCACTGAAGGATGTGGCTGCTCACTGGGGTGCTGTATTTGTGGGACTTTCTGAATACATTAGTCTCAATCTTCACCTTGGGAAGGATGCTGGTTCATGCAGTTTTCTGAACATACAGTTCTGTAACTTTGTAATATTAGAAGACCTTTGAATCTCAATCACAGAGACACTGAAACTTTCTCCTACTTTCCTTTTACAGTCTCCCCTTTTCGAGTTTAAAATATCTCCACAATATGTCAAATAAAATATGATCTATGAGTCCCAGATGTTTACTAAAACCAGGGATTCTCCTCATAGAGTTTGTGAAACTCCTTTGAAAAGCATCTCTTGTTGGGTGGTGAGGCATTCTTCTGGGATAAGCACTGACTTCCTCAGCAACAAAGCCAGCACAAGGAACAATTCCTATCTGCACAGACAACTTTGCACCCACACCTGCCGGTGTCCAGCACATGAAAGGAGACTTTCCTGTGCTGTTCTCTCCATCTTATCCTTCCCTGCCTTGCATTGTATGAGAAGGAGAGTGTGTGGACCTATATTGCTGACAGACTTCATGAACATAACATTGCTAAAATAAACCCTAAATTACTGTGAAGCCTGCAAATGCTGATACAAATGAAGGACAGAAAACTTCAGTGAAGCTGCCTTTGTTTGTTATAGTCTTTGAATTTTTCCTGATCATAATCAGTTTCATAGTCTGAATGCAGCTAGAAAAGGATTATTTCTTTCGCTCTGGAATTTAAGGATGAACATACTTGTTCAGAGGGTAGACGAGACCAAATTAGAACATGCAACTGGGCATAGTAAATTCACACTAATTGCAGACTAGTGTTCCTTAATTCTTCAGACACCATCATTTGTAAATATTCTGATCCTTTCAGAGTTAGCTCATTTGTGCTTTTGTCCTTATTGAATTAACTGTTGTCTTTTCTTTCATGCTGTCTCCTGAGGGAAATCCTTTTAAAATATTTTTCGTTTAATTCCATTAATTGACATACTGTCTGGTCTCATGTTTCCCCTCCTGGGTCTTGAATTTATATTCCTTCAGTTCTTAAATTTCTTAGCTATATTTCTGCAGCTTTGACTGACAACTTGCTTGATCAGAAGACAAAGAATATGTTTTCTTATCTTTTACTTCCAGGCTAATGTTTAACAATGTAGGCAGTTTATCAGTCAATTTATTAAGCCAGGGTGAGAATTCTCTGTTCCGAAGTCATCACAAAAATCAGTAATAATCAATTCATTTATTCTAAGCTACATTAATTTCTTGTTAACTATAATAATTAAAAATAAATAATTTAAAGGTCCTGAAACCTTTACTGATTTATGGAGAGTTCTTGTTTTGCCCTTTGCAGGCAACTTGCACATTTTTAATCCTTTCTCAGTTGCACTAATGAAGACAGCAACTGAATCATGCAGCCTTTTCAGTATGAAAAATTAGAGGGTGAGAGTTTTGCTTTCACCATCATAACTTCCCACTTTATATTAACACAAGAATGAGTGTCCAAGTATGTAGCACAAAGAAAAAAAAAAGTGGTTTTGCTGAAGCATCATTGCAGTAGCAAGAAAAATTATTTGAAAAACATAGTCTTAATATCACTCCTAGTCAATACATTTTATGGTTATAATAAATTGAATTAATGATACATTAAAAACATTTTGTTATTGCTCTTTTTTATAGGACACACAAAAGCCATGAAATAACTTTAAGTTATCCACAAGAAGTCATAGTCTGCACTATGTCTTACATGTCATCAGTCAAATGAAACAGAAGCAGGACAGAAAGACATTCAAAGCAATGAGGAGGTTAAGCAAATGCAGCATAATCACATAATTCCCAGATGTGTCCACCCTGGTTTCCCTTATATCAGCATGTCCCTGATCTTGACCAGAGTATAAGGAGCAATTTTTAAAGGTGAGAAGAATGTGTTCCATAAAATATTTCTTTTGGACCCAGGAAGATCCTGATATGAAAATTAGCAGTGCTCTAAACATCATGTAGTCTTGCTTTGAATCTACTCCTTGCTACAAAGCAAGACTGACAAATACTTCAGAGGCGTTCCAGTATCTGAAGGGATCCTAGAGGAAATCTGAGGAGGGACTGTTTGCAGGGGCATATAGTGATAGGACGAGGGGCAATGGTTTTAAGCTAGAGCAGGGTAGATTCAGATTGGATGTTAAGAAGTTCTTTGCTTTTAGGGTTGTGAAACAGAATGGTGGCCCAGAGAGGTGCTGGAGGCTCCATCCCTGGAAACGTTCAAGGTCAGGCTTGATGGGGCTCTAAGAACCCTGATCTAATTAAAGATGTCCCTGCTTACTGCGGGAGAGTAGATGACCTTTAAAGGTCCTTTCCAATGTATTCAATGATTCTTCTTTTCTCTGTATGTATAAATAAGTATGTGGAATGGGAACAGCTGTGTAACTTCTAAAGAAGACAACCCAGTGAAAACTGTTCACTTCATGGATTAATAATAATAACTTCTCAATTAATCAGCAAAGAGCACATTCAGATCTTTCCTCAGAAGGACTCTCATTCAAGTCAAGGCCTGAGGACAAGATGACTACATGTCCATGAATAATGCTGACTGTGTAAATTGCTGTTGGACAACTTGAAAGAGAATTTTGCTATTTTAAGACTTCAGGGTATGGCCTATAGCTATATGCATCCATTTAAACTTAATGAGAAAGAAATGGTATACTTTGCCATACTTTTTCACTTTAGAGGTGTTTTGTTGTTGGAAGTGGCATTAAGACCCACCTGGCTTAGTTTTTCCATTTGTTTGTTCATAGTGCCCAGATGGTAGCAACCAGATTAGAAACAGCAGACATGGGAAGCATATGAGCTTTTCAGCCTTGTCAAAAGTTCTCCATGTAACTTGTATCCCATAATGACATAACTTAAATAAATCACAGAATCACAGAATAGTTTGGGTGGAAAGGAACATTTAAAGATTTTCTAGTCCCACCCCCCTGGCCGCAGGTAGGGAAAAAGCATGATCACAAGCAGTGTTGCTTAGCCTTACACAAAGAGGAAAGGACTTTAACACATTATTTTCAGCTGCCAGTGTTCTTACCTAACCTTCTGAAAATACTGATTCATAACTTTTTTAGTTATGCCTATGGGCATATAGGATATTACCAATATTAAATGAAGGAGTCTGCCAAGCTGCAAAAATTAATCTAGTCTGCTCCAGAACTACTTCAAGGTGAGAATACATATTTAAAAACATAGTTTGAAAACTTCAAGGAAAGGACAACCTGGCTCATTTTGTCTGTATGTCCTTGTTATTATGGACAGCAATTGCCTTAAATATTTTTCATGTGCTTCATCATAAAACTTTTTCAAGTGTCTCATCTGCACTGCCTCTATTACAAGACTAGGTCTGAATTTTAGTGCTCTGCCCTTTACAAACCTTCTCATTTCCACTCTGAATATAATCCTTGTCAGTTTACTTGTGCTTGTGATGACATATGAAGTTAAGCAGATCCTTTTTCATTATGGTTTAAAAGAGCTTTTCGTATCAGTATTCATGTATGATGGACAGAAAGTCTATCTGAGTGAGAAACTCTGCCATAAGCCTTACCATGAAACCTGCACCTGCATAGCCTTTTAAGGGAGAGTTAATGTTTTCTTACTGTCAAAGCTGCAATTTTCTCTCATAATAGGACATCTGTGCATTTTCAGTTCTCAGCTTTCTTAGATACTCAGCTCCTTAAGCGCAGGTTTCAGGTACCAGAAAGCACTGGACCCTCACAAGTGTGCTGATTTCAGTGTCTTAACATTTTAGGTTTAATTTATTTAAGCCTTCTGTGTTTGGTCCATGTTTTCCTCTGCTGTGTTTTAAGCCAGCAGATCACCAGGGGAACCACAAGAGCTTAGCAGAGAACAGTGTGCAGGCAAGCAGTGACATTCCAGAGGGTGGATTTTCAGCCAAGAAAAACAGCACACAGTTTGTAAGCATAGCCAAGCATAACACAATTTCACATATCTATTGGTACAGGCAATAGACAGCTCCTGTAACAAAATTTTTCAAGATGGAGAGCCATTTCAAGATCAGTGTTTTTTACACTCCTTTTAGTATATGTATGCTGCCAGGAAGGCTAACAGAGGTACTGTGCATATAAATCACTTAATCTTCCTAAATGCCAGTCCTGTCCCCACCAATTAAGTAGTCTAATATTAATGCCACTAGTATTAGTGGCGGATTTCAGTGAACAAGATTTTCTCATGTTTGAATAATCCACTAGGCTGTACCTATTATGGATTTGACTATGCCTAATTTTTTTGGTTGTCTCTAACACCATTAGCTTAGGAAAGTACCTTGTTATTAGTTATATGGATATAACATCTTTCTATGGCCCACCTACATTCCCTAGGTGCTGGACACTTCAGTTACTTTGGTGGTGTCCATGAAAATGTATTCTTATGTTAGTTAAATTACATCAAAAACAATGGTGCAATTCAGACCAGAGAGATAAAACAAGATCAATGGGTCAGAGAAGATGCAGATGTCAGAACCAAGGCTGCATCTACTAAAATAGAAAAATCAACAGTCTACTTTCTCTGTCTCATGAGAGGCTAAATCAGTTGGAGAATGAAAAAACCTACAGATGCTAGTGGCTTTAAGGTGAGTAATCATATGATCACAAGTGTTCCTTTCTTAGGGAAATACTCACTCAAGCCTAAACCACAGAGTAAACCAAGACTTAGCTCATACAACTCACACAAAAGGCAGAAAGCTAGACTATACAGAGCTTTGCACCACTGCTGCTAAAAGATGCGTTATTTTGAAATAAATTGTCCAGCAAATGCAGCTCTAGTTTGAACCCTAGTGGTAACAGTAGGCTGGTATTTCATTCCTGTGCAGCTTATTCTCCTTCCTTCACAGGAAAAAGGTATGAGAGCACTAAAATTTCCTTTGGTGACTGTAATGATTTTGGTACTAGAGACTTACTTATATGACCCTTTAGCACTGGATCGGGGACAATCAAATTCCTATGGCATTTCAACATGTTTCTGCGCATTGGCTCAGCCATGGTAGTACTGTGACTTTAGAGGGTCCCAGTTTTGCGATGAGATATTTAAACTATGTGAAGCCATAAAAAAAGGCAGCTCTGTCACCTGAAAATAGTCCAGACTCTTGAAAAGTCAGCCTCAGCTACTACTGTTTTATCTATTTATTCACATCCCTATTAGGATACCTTCAGATTTATGCTTCATTTTCCATTGCTCAACATCCCTTTGTAATTTCTATGAAGATTGAATTTGATTAAAGCAATACTTATCCTTCAAACACGGGTACCTGAAAAGTGCATATAATAATTTTTGCAAGAATTAATCCATTTCCTTTTATCTGAATCCGAATAATTTTAATAATATTTCAAAAGTTAGAACATTAGTTAAGATCTGTAGGGTTCAGGGTTATATACAACTAGTTGCTAAACACACAATGTAGCATGTTGTTGGAGAGTGCCTTCAGATATAAAAATAAATTTTTGGAGGTGGAAGGAAACAGGGAAGAACTGTATTAATAAAAATTTAAGTTTAAAAGGCATTCTAAATCACAGTTCTGTAGTTGTTAATATCTTAAATAGGTGACACATATTGCAACCTATATGTTCTTCCTGGAGAAGAATTATTGATGTTATTTTGAGAGTACCCGAAGCTGAATGTCCTTTTCACCACTGTTGTTGTCACTACAGTTTTCACGCTCTTCTTTCAACAGAAGTCGTTCACAAAAATTTTTAGGCTTCCCATATTGAACAGCTGCAGCATGACCAAATAAAAAATATGTAGTCCTTGAGAAATAACCCCAAATTTAAAAGTCTGAATAGGCCAATACATGATAGATTATTATTATACTAGACAGTATTATGGCCTCACATCAAGCAACAGCTAATTACCAAGGGCATGAAAAGGGTGCTCTGGCACTAATGTATATTAATCACATAAAGACTAATGTACACATTTCTAGTTAAAAATAATATAACAATAAATTAGATTAATTCCCTTTTTGTTGGCTCGTCAGTAAGTCTAGTTCTAAGAAACACTAATATATATTTATCTTCTGGAACATAATGTTATTTTACTATTTTACTAGTTATTACCCTTACTGAATAAAATCATCCTCCCTTTTAAAATGCCAGACAATATCAGATAACATGGGATGTTGATAATAAAACCAATGAATACAAATAAGGGGCTGAAATTATTGTATTCTAAAAGTGTTGCATTTTTGCTGCCTATTTTTGTCATCAATGGTAAGGAAGTAAGAATTACTGAATGAGAATGTCATAACCTTTACCAGTGTGCAGCAAAACACCACAAAGGCAAAAAATGTTCTTTGATCATCCTGTGGGGGATGGCAGACTCCGGATGATGATTAATAATTATGAGACATATAAAGGCAATTTTTCAAATTCTATCTAATTTAACATAATCTATAATACATAAGATTAGGAGCTAGTTCAGGCCTGTGCTTTCAACCCTTGTTGAAAGACAAACCTTTTAAAGGAAATATTTCAGACAAACTAGAATCAATGTCCTTTGGGTAGAACAAAGACTAATGAGTAGTTATCAGCTTGATGACCACCTATCGATCTAGGGACTACTAATGAAAGCAGGCAAAAAATTGCCTTGTTAGATATGATGAGTGTGCCACCAGAATGACTGTGAGCACTGGCTACCAGGAGGATGAACCCCAGAACAGGATATGGATGTTCACTAGTGGAGTGTCCATTTGAGGAGAGAGGATTCTCAGTAGGTACTTGACCTCCTCCAGGGTGTGTTCTTAGAGCAGAACAACTGGCTCTGATCATGTATTTTAAACAGTGTAATGTCACACAGTGACTCTGGATGCAGAGCATACTAACAGTAATTCCTAAAGATGAAGTTCTCCAGCATGGTTACAGCATTTCTGCTAAATTGCATTTTTTTGATAAGAGTCTAAGGGCTTTGAAAAGTCATGAGTTTCACAGCCCAAACTGGCAAACACTAGAACAGCAGGACTATTATAGTCATGGTTAAGTATCCCACCCCTAACAGCTGTAGCATTAGCAATGCTTAAGAGTGAGACTAGTAATGCTTGGGGAACTGAAGTTTACGAGACCAATGCTGTAAGGTGCTGCAAACCTCAGAGGTGAGGAATACTTTGCATTTCTCTTAGAGGTGCTTAGCACACCGTAGGCTTACATCTTCCAAAAACTATGCTAAGGAAGAATATCCACACTATGCAATGGAGTGAACCTGTGCCTGCTGGCCAAATATGCTGCAGAAACCAGCCCAAAATAATAATGTCGGCAAAGCACCAGCAGAATAGAGCAATTTCAAAGCCCAGGTCTGCACTCACCACGCTGCTCTCTTCTGTGCTGGGTGCTGGCACCAGCTCTTGCTGACAATAACTTGCAAATGCCTCAGCATTTTATTCGAGGTTGTCAACATGGCTAAAGGTTCTGAAGGTGTGCAAAATAGAGTCCTATGTAGAGCAAAAAGAGATTACCTCAGTCCAGAAACGAGTGAGGACCATTACTCCCTATCTGAAATTGCTCTGCCATGTGGCAAGGCTCCATCTACTCCACCATGAAAGGACTGGAGACATTAATTTTTATTCTAGATTTGGAGCAAATGTACACTAGTTGAGTTGGAGAATATATGCCTACATGTCTCTCTTTAACAACTAAGGAACAACTATGGAATAATCACCACCATGAAGGTAAGAAAGTTAACCTCAGTTTTAATGATCTGGGGACAGAGTTCTGTGGGTCAGCATGTGCTCTGAAGCAAATGCTGATTTAGATGTTTCTATTTTATCTTTGCTTCTTGCCAAGCAACTTCAAATCATACTGTGTGAGGAATCTTGGGTAAATTATCCTTTTTGAACAGGAAAGGTTAATAAATAGTTTTTCAGCAATGAAAGAGGGTGGGAAAACAATGAATGAAGCTCTGATTTTTTAAGAAAGGCCTTGGCTTGTGTATATAAAAAAAATGGTAACTGTTTCTCTTAATAGGTAGGAACTTTGTCACAAATTTAAAAAATTTAAAAAACCACCCTATTTAATAACTGCCATTTATAATGCAGAGAGAATTGTTTTACTGGATTAAAAGCATTCTGCCAATCTAGAAGTTCTTGTAATATCTAAATAATTGTCTTTCAAATGTCTGTGCAAATAAAACAAAGCCCTCTCAGTTGAACAACAAAACAACTTTTCATGTTAATCAGTAGGAATTTGATAAATCCCACTGATGTAGAAAATTAGCACCTTTGCACGTTTCCCAGATTTTGATTTCATTTTGGACACTTGGTCATGCATTATAAGCACTGCCTGGCTGCCTGTAACAATTTCAGTTGAGATCCATTATTTCTAAGAGAATTATTTGTCTTGTTAGGGAAATGCCTGTTATTTCCATTCCAGCATCTGCACTGCAGTGGATCTATTATTAACATTGAGCTCATTAAAGGAATGAAATAATCTGATTTGTGTCTTTCGGGTGGGGGTTACTGAGGCTTCTGTTGAAACAAATAAGCTGGCTGTGCTGCTTCCAGTTGACGCAGCTGTCAGGAAAACGTTGGCTGCCGC
>NW_009714498.1:83549-83791 GCF_000703405.1 Apaloderma vittatum
TAGCCATATGTAAATAATATCACGCCGATGACAGGTTTACAACACTGGAGACAACATGTGCAGCTGTTAGCCACTGGTTTTTATAGCGCAAAACAAATGTTTTTCAACGTGCGGGTGTTTGGCATGAAGCCTCTGCAGCGGCAGTGAGAAGGGCAGGACAGGCGGTGGTTGGCAGCTTTATGACTACACAGCAACACACTGCCCCAGGCTGCGCCGAGGAAGGGGCTGGGGGACACTTTTTC
>NW_009714498.1:83837-88842 GCF_000703405.1 Apaloderma vittatum
TGCTGACTGCACACATGTTTTGTGGCTTAATATGCTGAAGGATTCCCCATGGGGAAAGAGAGGAGCACCACTCTGGCATGCTCTGGGAGCAACTGGTTTGGGCCATGTGACACCAAGACATGTAATAATCGCACCTAAAGAAGGGCTATTAAAATGGGGATGGTAAAAAGGGATACTAGAGTTTGGAAATTCTGACCAAAAAGTTTTGGATAGGAGGGTATACAGAGGCCTGAAAGAGGAAGCTGAAGAGCAACACCTTGGAGTAAGTTTTATCCTGTCCCAGTTCTGTGTTAACAACCCTGAACACTGATTGCCTTCTGATCCAGCAGACAGCATATAGACTGGATTTTAGAAGAGGGGGAATAAATTAAAGTGAAGGAAGTTACAACACCCTTTCCTCCTGCAATTTTCCTGTAATAAACATCAGTGACATTCTCATCAACCATATTTCAAAATAGTAACCACATTTTACAAATAATTACTCTATGGTCAAACCCTGGTGTATACATGCTTGTTGTACTTTAGCCTTGGGCAACTCAAGTAGCCAAACCATGTTAAAGTACAACTTTGTCAGCAATGTAAGTTTAAACACGTTCTTCAAAATTTGTTGTCTCACATACCTTTTTGTGACAGAAAGATCCTCACACATCCTGGTTAACGTGCTGTTAAACACCTAAGTCATGGTAACCAAGTAAGCACGTTACCTAGTAAAGAAAATGGTCTGGGATCACATTGCAGGCAATGCCACTGCACCGTTTATGTCTCAGTGGTTAAATTCCACTGCACTGCTTGGACCCTGTTGACATCCACAGGCATGATCTCTGGCCCAGGCTATCCTGTCACTCTAGACTGACATTGGCTGGGAAAATGCTAGCTGGCATTCATCAAAAATATGGATAAGGAGTATATGAACAAATAAAGAGAATCAAGGGTCAGGGCTTCTGGGTATGCCCTTGTCATGTTTAGTATACCAGTATGGATATAGCTGTAGCATGAATGGCAATATTAAACCCATTTTCATCAACCCCTAGTGCTATAAGGCAATGGGCTGCTATAATATACTGGAACTTCCTTTTGCAAGGAGAGTAGCTGGCAGTGCAGTGAGGCAGATACAGTCCCTCGGATCCCAAAACACATAATTCACAAAGACTTTCATGATAAATAAAAATGGTTGCTTGCTCAGAAAATAACATAACTACAGAAAATAAAATATCCAGAGAAGCTATTGCATGTTCCCTCCTGCAGACATTCTGGAAATTTGAAAACTGATCACAAAAATCTGCAGAGTTAACTATTTGTGAAGATCTTTATTTCATTTCTTAATTAGGATATTGCCATCTACTCCACTGATTATTTTCTTCACATTTTTAGAAAGAAGTAATATTTCTGAATGAAAAAGATCAAAAATTCAAGAAAATTCATAAAATGCATGTTAAGTTTTTTTAGTTTGAATTTTTAGGTATGTGCTGAATTCAGAATGTTATTTCCTCTTTTAAGAGTATCTTCCTCTCCCAGTTAAATTCAGTTTTCAGTCCATGTTTTTTTGCTAAACAATCTTTTTGTTTATGCCTCAGAAGCAAATGAAAACAATCTCACAAACTTATTTAAAAGTAAATTTTATCTCCCTTGAATTATTCTAAGGAGAGGATTAAATCTCACCATGTGACTTTAAATAGTTACAGTGTGAAGAAACAATATTCAGCAAGAAATGTTAATATAAGCAAAATAATTACATTATTATATAGCTGAGGGGAAATCCTAATAGGAAAGATCTTGATTTTACAGATAAAGATGTTTTATTGTACTGTTTTATACTTAGCAGCATGTCCAGATGACTGGGTAACACATCTGAGAGAATTACTGCATCATATGCCTTTTGGAAGGGATGTTAGTTACTGCATACTTCATCATCTAAATGTAATTTTTGAAGTTATACATATCCCTGTCAATATTGGTGGGTTTTTTTAGCGAGTACTGGAAGTAATGACTGTTTACGACACATTCTACTTACATAATACCCCTTTCTCTAACAAGGTCGTAGCAAAGTTGTCTATAGAAATTACAAATTCTTACCACATAAAGCAGACACAGCTGGAAAGAGAATTTCAATTTTGAGTAACGATTTGTATGTGTGGTGCACAGTTCCATGAACAGCTTCCAGCCTACCATAAATGCTCTGCATTTTAGCTCTGGGTGGGGTTTTATAGCTACCATAAACTTCTTCCTCTAATAGATAAAAGCCTGCAAACACAGATGGATGATGAGGTTGATGATGGTGTTCTCCCACAGCTGCCCTCTATTCCTTTCCCACTGAGTTCTGGGAGATGGTACACATGCTCACTTAAGACATGTGAGAGGTTTGCCCCTGCTACACAGGTGGATTGTTTCAGGTATTCATGAACAGTCCTGGTGCTGCTTCTCTCATCAGAGTTGACAAGTGGCTCCTTCTGCCTTCTGAGGCAGTGATTTATCCTGTGTACCCTGGACCTTGACCCCTATGGGAACTTCTCCAGGTCCTGTCACAGGGCTGAGTGGTAGAGCAACATGCCACAGGCAGTCTACCCTTTGCTCCTACCCACAGTCACCCTTGGCATGGCCATGATCTGCTGAACAGCGTGTCTGTTATAGTTTCATTTGTGGAGTTGTTCTTGGATTAGCTAGTTTGGGGTAGGAGAAAATGAAGAACCAGGTTGCTTACTCTCACTCTCTAACAGACTCTGCTGTGATGAGGCAGGATTTGCCAGCTCTTCTACTCAGTCCACTACATTTAATTCCAGTGCTGTCTTACCCCCAGAAGATGACTTAGTTACCCAAACACCTCAGAGAACAATTGCATCTGCCAATCTATTATTTGGCTTACAATAATTGGGCAAACATTTCTGTATGGGAAGCCCTTCTATTCCTTAGTGGTTGCCTGATTGCAAATCCCTTCATTAAGTTCTGAAATAATCCATATGGATTTTTCTTCTCTTTTTTTTTTTAAAAAAAAATGTAATAACTTGATGTTCTTGAAATATTATAATGTCAAATCAGCCACTGACATTATCCACAACTCATTTGATACCTTTTCTGTGTTTGTAATAAGAAGTTGAAATTATGCATTAAAAAATGTCAATTAAATAAGTGTTAAATTGGGCATGATAAGAAATCAAGTTGCTGTAGATAGTATGGGAACATAACAGCGGTAGCTAAATGGTATAACTCTTGAAGTACTAGTGATTGATGATCAGTAGAAACAAACCAAAAAATGGCAAAGCGGAAACATAAAACAGGAGCTATCAACATTCATGTCTGTCTGAAATCAGAAGTGGAAGGCTTGTGCCTAAATATAAATAAATTTCTTAGATAAATTAGGTACCTTCTCTTTTCCTGGTATGTTGATATTATCCATGATCTCAAGTCCTTTTACCACTTGCCACGTCCCGAGCTTTCAGGACGACAACTCAGGTTCACCGATTCCCAGGCCAGGATAAAGGTGAATCACACCAAGTACCAGTGTTTTCATCTTGTTAGCCCTATAGAGAATCAAGTCTATTTGGGGGCTATTAAAATCCATAAGATTGCCTTTACCCATGGAAACACTGTATTGTCTATCACATAAGAAGTACTGTCAATATAGTCATAAAATTGCTCTGTTCTTGAAATATAGGAAACCTTTATAATTGGGAGAAGAAACAGCTTGAAATGAATAAAAAGTGAGAAGTCCAAAGTATTAGCAGAGGTCTAGTAATCTGCCGGTTTTCCCTGAAGAGCTTTGATAGCTGAAGGTTATGAACCAAACAGTGCAGACAAGCGGCTTTTCACCATGGCCTACTTTGCGATTTGCACCCTCTGAGAAAGCAATATCCTTTTTGACTTGACTTGATTCGTTGCAACAAACATGTTTATTCCACTTTATGGCTGGCATTTGGACTGCAAGAACCTAAATTTCCATTCAGGTGTGGTAAAAGTAACATGACCTGCTAATGAACCTTTCCACAAACAAACACATACATATGCGCATGCACATGAACACACATCCCCTAAAGGAAATCAATGATTTTGAATTAATTTGTTCTCTGCTTGGGAGTGGACTGTTTTGCTGATCTAAACATGAGGGTACAGAAAACTTCTGAATACTGACATAGTTACTTGCTAGTGCATCAGTTAAAGCAGAGGCATTTAAATATCATCATTTAAAATCAGCAAGCTAAAAACTACAGTTTAGATGGCTGATTTATATCTTGTTTTCCATAAGCTTTTTTCCAAAGGAAATGTTGATTACTTTCACCACTGCACAGTGTAATCTATTCACATTTGTTTAAGCAAATTATACACAGTGAACCTCGTAGGGTCAGAGGAAGCTGGCCCATTAATATGTGTCCACAGTTACAGGGCATGGCTAGTGGAGGATCCTTGTGAGTTCCTCCAGTCCATATCCTGCCACACACCTGGATGCACCCACTTGGTAGCAGCATTCCTAGGAAAGAGAGCAGCTTGGATCAGGCTTCTGCCAACTGAGTATTTTGGAACATTTTTTGTACCTCACAGGTTGTTCCTGAGAAATCACAAGGGAAAACAACACCGAGAAAAGGGCTGTGAGCCAGGGGAGCTCTCTTGGCAGACTGCACAAACCCTGCATATCAGAAGTCAAACCATCCCAGTTCAAACAATGTAACAGTAAGTAGTATTAATTTCATTCTCTGCCTCCAGTACTTCTATCATATTATAAACTGCAAAACCACCTCATTGCTTATTTACCAGGTGCTAGGTCCTTTCTTACTTATGATTTGGACAAAGCTGCATATAGACAGCAACTAGAGCTCAATGAGCATTCACAGAAATGAAGAAAAAAATCTGAAATATACTGAGAACATTTATTAAAGGGGGGGAAAAGCTTCCCATTTAAAACCAGCTGACTTTTTTAAGAAGAAGATCAATATCTACCAGTGAATTGAACAGCAGTAGTTCTTGCTGGCCACAATCTCACCCAGCTTTCAGAAGTGGTAGTAGAACTCCTCCTCTT
>NW_009714498.1:88873-109445 GCF_000703405.1 Apaloderma vittatum
TTTTTTTTTTTTTTTTTTGAGAGGTCTGAGGAGGATCAGCCTCTCTGCTTTTTCCTCTCCCACTTGGTTTCCCAGGTTTGAATTAAACAGACACTGAAAGGAATGAAGGAAATGCAGGGAAATGAAAAAAATATCCTCTTTGTCCTGCAAGAGGCTACTGCTGTCAAAAGCCAGTTTAGCACTTCAGCACGCTCTGGTTGCAGGTTCTCAGCTATAAGAACTGTGTGTGTGATATCTGGGCTGGTTTTGACAGCCAGTTGAGATTTCTGCGGGGTTTTATTTCCTGTAGATATTGTCAGCTGAGACATTGTTATTGCTTGCCATATTTTCACAGTTCATTGTACATAGACTTGCTTTTAACACAGGCAAAGGTAAACTCTCAAAAATATGAATTTTCTTTTACGTTGCTTACTTTCTTTTCTAAAATGGCCTTCAAACAGTTGACACTCGTTTAACAGAAAGACTAGTCCCTGGGTTGCAACTGCAGGGGACTGTAGCGCTGAGGCATGCAAACAAGCTGCAAGAATGCAGTTTGCATCTGAAAGCAAGAGTAGCTGTATCTGAGGGTTACTTTCTCTCAGCTAATTAATGCCTTCACAAGCAGGACTAAATAATTCGTGTGCAGCTCGGTGACAAAGTATCTATGCAGAGCTGGACAGCTGCTAGACAATCTGTATGATCTCTTACTGCACTTTGCAGATTTAGTAGCTTTGGTTCCTGCTCACTGCAGACATGCAGTAAATATGTTCTCAGTCTGCTGCAACGCATCTGTATAGACTTAAACATCTGTAGAGCAGGAGCTTAAGTGGCTTGTGTAAGATAATGAACAGCAGGCTACATAATTACCCTTTATTTACTTGTAACAAATCAGTTACTACAAAGAACCGTATTTTGTACACTGAAAAAGTGCTGCATCAATTAAATTGAAAACTGCACTTGTATTAATTCTGTCAATGAGCAGTATAATTTCAAAGTGGACAGGGTGAGTATAAGGACACAGAAAATAGATTTTTTCTTCTGAAGAGTTAGCAGCAGTACACCAAGACTTCGCAGTAATTCGAAAGAGTTATTGATTTTGGAGCCAAACAGAACCACTGCATTCATCTGACTTGACCTCTCACACAACAGAGGGGTTTGCACAGCAAATTCTCCAATAAACCCAGTAGATTTTTTACTTTGCTTTTCAAAGACCTTAAAAGAGTGCCCTAAAGTAATGAGGGAACTGCAATCTGCAAGTTCAACTCATGATCTAAAATAGAAGCGAATAGAATGATTTTGATAATTCTCACCCAGATTGAGTTGAGTCCCACATTTAGAGTCTGCCATATTTTCATACAACTTCTGACCTTTATTCTGTCACTCAGAAAAGTCTTTCCCCTTCCCAGTAGTAATGGAGTGAAGAGAAAACATCACATTTATTCTTGGGCAGTATGTGTGAGTAGTGCCAGATGGAATATGCAGGATTTAACATCCACATCAAGACTCTAGAGTGACATAACTATGATCTCGGTTGATCCAACAATCCATGTTTCTGTTCCAAAAAGAGAACAAAGGAGAGCTAGAAAATGGGACTAATGCACTGTAACACTGCAACTCACTTGAGTGCACAGAGAACATGAAGCAATAGCTTTAAGGAATAAAATGTCTTGCACACAACTTTGCTCAGCACAGCCTTGCACAAGACTGTGGGGTGCAGTAAGAGAATATTAGGGCTTTCTTAGTCCATTTACCTAGGGGAAATTCAACAAAATAAGCGAACCAATAATGAGACTACAAATGCTACCATGACTCTGTTCGGTGGGGAATAAAAAATACGAGTCCTCTTACACCTTTACACCCCTGTTCAGACTGCACCTTTGCACCCCTGTTCAGACTGCACCTTTACATTCTGTCTGTACCCTTGCCATTCAACATGGAAAGAGGAGTCAGAGATATTTTGTGTCAAGGTGTGTGTGCCTTGCTTTCATTCAGCTCTGTTTCTTTGTAAAATTGAGAAACTGTAAAGCTTCATGAAGCAAAATAAACCAATGAAACAATATTCATGAACTCTTTCACCCATCTGCTCAGCTTAGAAATGATTTTGCCTCTCCACGAAATCTCTGAAGTTTGGAGTGACTGAACTTGGCAGGAAGGCACCATCTAACAGGGTGGGATCCTGCTGCAACCTGTCCTACCATAAGAACACCAGTGTAGTGCTGGGAGTAGTGCATTGCCTGGTATTTACCTGAGCTCTCCTACTACTAAAGAAAACCAAAAAGGACACCTGTAATCAGAAGTGTTTTTACTGTACTCGTTTTACATGAATCCCCAAAGACGTACAAATAAACAGCTAGAAACACTAACAATTGGATGAATAATCTCATGGTGAAGCCCTGAAGGTGCTTTTAGATCTAATACTGAAACACATACTTTCTCATTTATTAAAGAAAATTGTGTCTTGTATATTGTACCTCTGTAAAACACCTAGCAGTTGAAGGACATTTAAAAATCATTAAAAGAATTATCAGAAGAAATAGCCTTGTATTTAAGTCCACCCTTCCAAGTAAAGTGACTGTGTCAACTGAATACACCAAGGCCAACAACTTCTTTTACAGAATATACATGTACCTCAAGAGAGTATTTACAGCACTGGATACTACATGATGGTATTTCAGTGCCCTGTGATATTTGATATCTTGGATCCTTTGATCTGTTTTGTATCAACCACAGAAGAGATGCCAAATTATTGAAAGCATGAGACCTTAGATGCATCTAAAAAATCTGAGAGTGTGCACCTGTCATCCATAAAATGCAGCTTTTTGGATTCCATTTGGCATTTGAAAATGAAAAATGGGTATCTTTGCATTCTGAGCAGCTTATAAACCTAGTCGTAGTTATCAATTTTGCATGCACGTAGGCTCTTTAAGTACTAAATGAAACATGTTATTCAATAGGGATAAGCAGTAAAATATCTATACTTTTGAGCAAACCCAATAAGTAATGTGTCTTGAGTAAGTCAGGAAAATGTTTAATTCCTGAAGTATAATTTGGTGTTCAGCTACAATGTTTTTATAATAAATTGCCTGTGTCTTAAAAATAATGTTACTAAATCATAATTTAATTCCTGTATTCTAAGCAGTACTACTGAAGTGTCCATATGTTACCCGTCATACACTGGATTTGTAATTCCTGTTATTTTCTTAATCTGTAAGTCTGTTATATTCTCCAGCTCCTAAACACAGCCCCTCTGTTCAAGCTACAGTGACTCATATCCTTAGGGCTGGAAAAGGCTGATTCACTCTCTCATAGCAGTTAAGATGGTAGTTGCCACACACGTCTTAAACTGGTAGAGTGTATGGTCATACCACTGCTCATTTACACCTCCTCAGTCACTGTTCCCAGCTGTCAAAGGTACATGTTACGTTTTAAAATGTTGTCTAAAGGGAGAGAAGAAGGTTATTAATGTTACTGAACAACTACTGCTGATGATGGAAATCTTCTGTCATTAGTAATGATTAGAAAAATACAATTCAGTTCTTAAATTTCAACTTTCTTCCTTTTTCTGTCCTTGACAGAAAGCAGGTACTAGATAAGAAGGACCTATTGCGATTCTTACAACAATATGAGCTTGAAAATCTTAATAGTTGGAAACAAGCAAATAGAAGAAGCCTTCTTTAGGTAATTTTTAGGTGCCACTTAAACCTGAATATCAGTAATTCCAGTAACAATGGTTCTATGACATCTGACACCAACCTCATGAGATCTATTCTGCTGCTTTAAGACCCCCAAGTACAGCTTGATTCCCCAACAACATTTCTGTCCAATGCCAGTGGCAGCAGACCATAGTAAAAGTCCAATCCATTCATTATTCATAGAATGGCCTAGGCTGGAAGGGACCTTAGAGATCATCTAGTCCAACCTCCCTGTCATGGCCAGGGACGCCACCTCTCGACTAGACCAAGCAACACATGGGGACCGAGTGGGAATCGAACCCACAACCTCGGTGTTGTCATTGTTGTCAGCACCGCACTTAAAGATTTTCTTTTCAAAAAGATTTTTTTGTGATAGGTGAAGGTGAATGAACATCACGAGAATAAAATTTTCTGGTGTATGTAACTTTGGTAAGACAGTGTCACCTAAGAGGAAGATAATTTATAGTAATGAACACTGCAAACTTTGCTGCTGTCATTGCTGCTGCTCTGTGATAGCAGATGAAGAAACAGTAATGGCAGTAAAGATGCAGTAGTTTCCGTTCGGCAATTTTATACCAAACTTGCAGGATGGGAGCATACCGCACACTACAAAATTGGTTGCATTTTCATCTTTATCCTTTTACTTGCCCTTTTATAAGTCAGATTTCTTTTCCTTCTCAATTATACATACATGTATACATACACACACAAATAACCCTTATTTACTGTATGAAGAAGTAGTTATATGAAAGGTAACAGTCACAGCCATGGTGTGTATCTATGTTCCTAGCCAGCGGAATGTGTTATACCAGTTCCACACGTGCACTGGACCAAGATGAGAAGAGGTTACCAGCAGCAGAGACTTTGCAGAAGTACAGAAGAGACATAGGCTGGGTAAATGTCTTACTAGTGTACTGGGACAACTCCTATGTTTAAATTTAGAGTTGCATTTTGTGTTTTATTGAAATGTTCCCTGGTTTTAGCAGTTACAGTTTTATCAAATCGTGCAGCCCTGAGAGCTCCTGATGATGTCAATGAGGGTTTTGTGTAGATAGGGATTTTGGGATGTAGGTCATAAAAGAAAAGATGATTGATGTGAGTATGAATACAGATGCATTGATCTGTTTATTTGTCCATAAACAGTCTGACAGAGATCCAGTTGGCAGAGACCAACACGAGGATACAAAAATATAGGCATTTGTCACCTTGGACTTACAAGCCTGCCACTTGAACCAGCAGACTGCATAACATCCTAATGTATTTGGCCAGCACAGCAGCCAGCAAGATTACCATTCATAGGCTCTGAAATGAAACACCCTTCACCCTGTTTATGCTTCATGCATGATTAAGTGCAAAGAAAGCAAACCGTATCGGCACGACAATCTGTCAAGGAGAGGAACCATTTGCACAATGATAAAACAAGCATCTAAACACATTTTCAGTGTAAAACCTCTTGTGTTGTTTCTAGAGTATTATATGAAAGCTGTGTTACATGGACATTAAAGCTAAAAAGTCAAGCTTCTCAAAGTCAGGAAATAATGGAATTCAGACCGGCTGAGAAACCAAAATTTTGTTCATTTGGTAACATGCATTACTGCCCAGTAACTGAATAACTACATGCTGTATCTTTGCATAGGACTCAAGCCTTCCTCAGAGCAGAGCATTTGTGGTGTTTAGTGAGTGAGAAGCTATTCAATATTTTGTTTTATCCTCATTATTCAGTGAGTTTTTATGTATTTGCTCACATACACATGCGCATGCTGTTCAGTGCCAATTCATACTCCAGTGTCTGTTATGTAACGTCATAATTTGATGGGATAAGTCTGTCTGCAAGGGACTTCAGGCATTCTCCTACCAGACTGAAAACAGGGTCAGCTGTAAGACATGTGGTTTCTCACAACCTCTCTGGCCAACCTGTTCCATTGCCTAATTATCCTCTTTGTAAAAAAGGTTTTCCTTAAATTGAGTCTCACTCTCTCCCAATTCCACTTATTCCCATTGCATCTTGTCTTTCCTGGTACTGGTTCTTTTGTAACCTCCCCATAGGTGCCGGGGTGCTGCTGTTAGGTGCTTTCTCTTCTGCACCCTGAGCCACTCCTGATCCCTCAGCTTCTCCTCACAGTGTAAGGGCTCAAGTTCCAACTGTCCTGGTGACCCTCTCCTGACCTCCTTCCACTTTATTAGCCTTTCTTGTCCTAGACAGGGGTGCAGAAGAGGATATAGTACTCTAAATGTAGTGTAATGAGTGTTAAATAGAGTCCTGTAATCACTTCCTTGGACCTACTGCCTACGCTCTGGTTAATATAACCCAGGATGCCTTTGGCTGCCTTTGATGCCAGTGCACACTGCTGGGTCATGCTCAGCCTGCTGACCCCAGAACCCCCAGGTCCTTTCCTGCAGAGATTCTCCCCAGGCAGTTTGTCCCCAGGCTGTGCAACTGCACAAGTTTTTTCCTTCACAGGTGCAGAGTTTTGCATCTGTTCATGCTGAATTTTGTAAGAACCCTGTCAGCCCATTTAGATCCCTGGGAATCACAGCTCTGCTCTCAAGTGTATCAACCAGTTCCTTCCAATTTTGTGTGATCTGCAAACATGATAAGACCACACACCGTCATCTCTAGAATATCGATAAAAATAACAAGATGGCCCTCAGGATAGATCCCTACAGGACTCTAATAATTACAGATACACCGTTAGAGAGAATTTGTCAGAGCCTACTTTGCATGACCCATCAACAAATCAATTTTTTATCCATCTACTTGTGAACCCACCCAGACCATAACATCCTGTAGATGCTACCACCAGCACCTCTACAGCAAATGGATGCTGGGCAAAGGCATTTGCCACAGATGGAAGAGTCTCCCTCTATTCTGCAACCCTTCTTGCAAGACTGCAAGCCTATCAGAATGCCTCCTGCTTGTGGTTCACTTAGGTCATCAACATTGGTGCTGTTGCACGCTTCTGCAGCATCATAACAAATATAAGTAAGTTCTTTTTTTTTTTTTTGTATCGTGCAGTTCATGGTCCTATGATTCATTTACTGCATGCTATTTAGTTCTTCTGATTAGAGAAGTGGGTATTTCAGCATAGGTTTTTCTGTGGAGCTCAATTCTATCACATGTGAAGTATCAATCAATGCTTTAGTCTCTGTAGCCTTCAGAAGATGTGAGGTAGTGGATGTGGAATTGTTCCAACATGGTATTGTCTCTGTTGATTTCAAGTTACATTTAAAGTGTGTAAGTCTGATTATTCAGGATTTAGCTTTATGGAACACATTATGCATTTAGATGACAACTCTCAAAAGTTTTAGTTGGGGCCAGGAATAATCTCAGAGGCTAAATTTGTGCACACAAGAAGTGAGAAATACATAGCGAGAATTATTCATACATTCAGACATCTGGCTTGGGGTTGTCAATCACCACCCTTTTCCACTGACTACACACAGATCTTGGACAGTTGTGGAAAGTTTGGTGTGATTTTCTTTTCATCACTTTGGAGCCTCTGGTAGACTTTAGTGCTCCAAAGGAGCACTTTAACCCACGTAAGTATGTTGTTGCAGTCCCATCCTCCACCAAGGGATGCCACGTTCTGCCAGACAGCAGTAGGCATCTTACAGATAAGAGCTGTTTTCAGTAGGTGTTCCTGCCTAATCCTCTGAACGGAGTCCATCCATTCATTGAACAGAGAAAACATAACATATATACAGAAGTTTCCTTAATTGTCATCAGGTCTGAAGTGTCTTTAAAGTATGTGGCTTAGGAAACTTCAGGAGAAATCTTTTCAACAGGCTAAGCATTTGTTTGCTTGCTTAGGTAATATTTATGAAACACCAGTTAAATTGCTCTGCATTTCTTTCTTCTCTCACTTTGGAGATAGATTGTGTGTGTAAATGTAAAACCTTTTGTGGTCCTTTACTTACTGAAGTTATGGTCATTTAAACCTTTCTTCAGTATAGCTTTCAACGTAATAGCTCATCTGAGATGAGTCAACTAGATGACAGCAGATTCAGATCTTTCTCAAAGCCTAAATTTACCACCACCAACACAGAGGTACACTTATGAGGTCAACAGGAAGTTTGTCATTTATATGGAAAGCTAAAGAAGGGAGTTATAGGTGGGATAGAGAGATGAAAGGAAACATAAATTGATTCAAAATTTTCAGATAAAGGGGAAATGAAAAAATAGCATAAGAGAAATTTATATTATGCAAGATTGAATGGAAAACACAGGTCTCAAATGAGCCAGAATCCAGCAGAACTTCCTATATGCATGAAGGTAGGTTCAGGATTAAGAATCTACTGTGAAACTATGAGGGTAAAAATTCAGGAAGATTCTTATTTTACCTGAGCTACTACCACCAGTAATAAATATCCATCTCAATAGCTTTTTAGAAACATTTTCATTGGCCAGGGTAACCTGTGTCCATCACTGAAGAAAATTTTTTATACCTGAAGCAGCTAGGAATTTATTGAGAAAGCCAGACAAGGATAAGCATGTTCGGCCAAAATTAAATTAAGACTGTGAAAGTGTAAGCTTCTTCTGGCTACAGGCTAAACAGTGTTGCAGCAAATTTTCTTGCTTAAAGGTTTCTTTTAAGAATAGCTTGTTATGGATCTTGTCTTGTAAAAAGAAATACAAATCTTATTAAATCTACATCTCTCTAAAAGTGGACACCATGGTTATCTTAACATACCCATGTGTATGTTTCTAAAATGAGCACCTATAAAGCTGTGGGACACAGACGAAAGCTACCCTTCTCTGTCAGGCACTCCAGCTACCAGTGAAACAGGAGGAAAAACACATCACTAACAGCAGACTAAATTAATTGAAGTCTGGTGACAAGTGGTGTATAACAAAAGGTTTATGAATTGAAGACAGGCCGAAAATCCTGTGCTGTTACAGAATGTTGCAGACTGGCCATGTCAGCAATGCTTGCAGGGAGAAATGTCAGGGACATCAACCCATTAGGAATATTGTGTTTAGAAATGATGGGACGTACACCCATAATTTAGTTCTGTGCTCTGAGTGCAGCACTAGAATAGACGAGGTAGTTTGGTTTATCAGTTTTACAGTATCCTCAGATCACCTCTTCCACACAAATTACTGTTTGTCAATGGTTCCATCCTGAGCAATAGCTTTCAGGACTCATGTCACATTGCTTTTAAACTGACCAGGAAAACTCTGGTGACATATTTCTATCCCTGGAATTTGGCAAAATAAAAAGACTTGCTTGAAATGGCTCAATTTTGCCCATGATTGCACAGCTAAATATTTGTGAAAGTTTAGAATAAACTGAGAGAGTTTAAATATAGACATTTCTTAAAATCTTGATTATTGCACAGAATTCCAAATATGAAAGGGAACATTGTTTCCCTTGTAACTGGTGACAATTTCTATAGAGGAAGAGTCCTTCTTCACCCCTTCATGCTACACAGGAGGTGTCAGCTAAACAGGGTCACTATGACATTTGATAGGTGTTACCAGAAGGTTAGTATTACAGGTTTTAATTTAATTTCCTTTACCAACCTGATTCACTCACAGAAATATACGTGAGAGCACCCTGGAGAAAGGAGAGAAAATTCTCTCAGAGCAACTGAAAAATAAGGAAAATTAAATTACAATGGTTGGAGGAAAGCAGCAAACTGCTCTATATTTCTTTCTCTCTTACTCTGGAAACGGTGTGTGTGTGTTTGTGTAGATGTAAAACCTTTTAAGCTCCTTTACTTGCTGAAGGTAAAGAAAAGCTGACTTTCCTCTCTGGCAGACATACCAGAAGGCTGACAGCACACTGTATTATTCATTTGCACTGTATGAGTCATTGCCTGCTCTGCTAGTCAAGGAAAATGATTGCGATCAAGGGGAAAGTTGAAAAATTGTCCAAAGCAGAATTATAGGCCTCCCTGTACAACGTTTTGTTATCAAATTTATAAGTAGCCATATGCCAGGACAAACAAGGAGCTGACCCCTAGGGCAGGAGACAACTAGAGATGGTGGTTTTGGCCCTCACTTGCATACATACTTGTGGTCTTAATTTCTTCTCTCCAGAATCTCAGGCCTTGTACATCAAAACTTTATAGTGTAAAAATTTGTCTTCTTAAATATGCTGCACTGCTAAACCCACAAGATTAAAAATAGTTTTGGACAGAGGTACCATCCCTTTATAACATTTCACTGGTAAGACTCAAAGCATTATTAAACAGCAAAATGCCACCGAAATCCACATTCTTCATATACATGGAAAACAGTCTCTCAGCTCTGTTCAAAGCCAGTCCACAGCTAAGCTGGGAACAGACCTCTGGTATCCCAATAACCAGAAAGCCTCTCACAGCTTACAACATCTTCATTTTCACTCATTGCTTTAGCTCTTATTGTATCAAAATGTGGATCATTAAGATATGCAGCCAGATACAACTTTTAAAGAAAACCAAGGGCTCTGTGCTATGGCTGCCGTGTTGCAATCCTGAAAATTTTTATTTCTCCCCTAGATTTCCTGTTTGGTTCTTCAGAAAACCTTTGGGTCTTTTGGGTTTATTTTCTGTATAATGGGGCTAAAAATAGCTTTTTAGCTGTCAGACCTTCACAGCCTGTGAAGTACTGAGATACTTTGCGGACAAAAGCGTTGCTTAGAAACAAAAGAGAAAACCAAAGGTCCCTAATTTTGCCTCCCAAGGGGACTTGGAAACTAAAACAATGCCACAAGACCATGTGTTTCCTGAAGTGCACCAGCAGAGTTAGCTCAGAGGCAGAAAACTGAGCTGGGCTGGCATGTGCTGTGTTTTGGAAGCCAGGTGGCTGAGCGGTGAACACCATGGTCCGAGCTGCTGGCTGTGGCAAGCTCTGCCACCAGCTCACAGACCACTACTGCTCCCAGCCTTGCCACCACATTCCTTCAGGTACTCAGAGCTCTGGAAGTGCCTCTGAACCTCCCAGCCCTCCCAGGTCTTCAGCAAGCTGAGCATCAAATGGTTATTGCCAGCAGCTGCTGCATTGAGTGCAACTCAGGTTTAAGTAATTCATTTTGGTAATAATGTGTAGGTTAATTAATCAGTCATTCATTTTCTTGCTTTGTATTGTTTTCTAATTATTTCCATTACATAGGAGACCCACAAGCCATGTTCCTTTGGTGAGCAAAGGAACCTTTTTCAAAAGTAAAACATATGTGCAATTATTTGATGGCATTCCATCTCTCAGCATGCTCTTCAGTGCAGTGTATTCCATTCTGAACTCTTCTAGACAATAGTTAACCTCTCTTCTCACTAGAAATACTGATAGTATGGAAAAAAAAGTTGACAGAAATTTCAAAATACAAGTACCTTTTAGGAGACCTGGCAGCTTTTCCTGTGAAAAATCAGTTATGGACTTGTGGAGACAATCAGGAGCAACCACAAATCCAGATGTCCCTGTTCCTTTTTTGACTTGAAAAAACAAAACTAATGAAGAGAATATTTTTCTGGCATAAATGTTGATTGTAAAACTCTCCAGTGACAGCAGGGATCAGATGGCACATCCAAACATCATTCTGCTCTGGTACTTTGCAAATGGACAAGTCTTCCCATGCCAGTGCATACTCCTGCCCTAGATCCTGTTGTTACATGTGCAAGGTGAGATGCATGTCCTATCCTTTACACATTATCTCATCCTGGTGGGCTATGAGATGCGGGAGACTATCCTACTCTGCAGGTAACATTAGGCTGAAGTTTAAGGTGACAGAGGAACGGTGATTGTACAGCTTCCAGGAAAGGAAGGCACTGGTGGGCAAGGGATGTATATGCATATCTCTGGGCAGGTGTAGGGCACTGATCACAGGTCAGAAGAGGAGATTTCTGATTTAGCTTTTGGAACAGTTTCTTCAGCTGAACAAGATCAAGATCCTGCAACATCACCCTGCCAGGGGGCTGAACTGGAAGGAAGGCAAGGCATGCACACACTAAATGCGTATTCATCTTTAAATAGCAAAGCTGCATCAGCAGAAGTCTGAAACCTTCCAAGGCCACAGGGTCACAACTATGATGCGGGGTTCACTCACTCCCTATTACGTTTGTCCCATGGGATATGTGATATGTGCTGGCCACATGCTCTCCCAGCATCAGGGAAAAACCCGGGTGTGCACCATTTTCCTTGTCCTGATTTCCCTGGGGAAGAACATAGAAGCTGAGAAGGAGCTGTGGTACGCTCTGCTGTTATGTGCTGCAGGGAGGCTGTGGGGTATGGAGTGAGCTGCAGAGCACCTGCTCTGCAATCTAGGTGTAGGGGCAAGGTTTTAATTTTTGATGACAGAAAATCTATGCACACCAAGTTTCCTCCTACAGCCTGGAAAATATGACCACACTGACCCTGTTGAGCTGTGTAAGATTGCTTAGCAGAGAGGAAATGGAAGGAGTTCATGACTAATTTTAAATTTCATTGCAAGAAAGGCAGCTTCACCTTGAAAAAGAAATTCGTAAGGCCCTAGCTACAATATTCTATGATAGAAGGCTTAAGACATACAAGAGTTTTAAGGAGATAAACACCTCTGTACTCCTCTTGTAGTTTCCAATGGGCCTTTAAATGAGAAACAGTGAATGAAAGAGTAAAACCTCTCTGGTCTTCTATGCAATTTTTTAATTAAGTGACAGGGCAAATTTTTTGAGTATTAGAAGTGGATGCTCAACATAGCATCAGGCGAGAAGTATATAACAAACAAATATATTTCCTATTTATATCTCTCTAAATTCTCCCCCAAATTCCAGTGCCTCACCCCTCATACACCCATTACAGTGACATTCGCAGCCTTTCCTCACTATCCATTTACCACACGCCACTTCATTTCCAGTATCACCCCGCTCATGAAGCCTATGTCCAAAAATACTTACAAAACTACTGCGGTTACCACCCGCGTAAACTCCACCTGAAATACTTTCCCAGATGTAACAGCTGGAGAAGTCAAGTCACTGCCTAAAAGACTTGGTAGGATCTGTGTGTCCAGGCCCATTGCAAGGGTCCTTCAGTGACCCCAAAGTGCCTGCAAAGGAGCTACTCACATAGTCCTCCAAAACAAAACCCTAAGGGAGGCATAGTAGTGTATCATTCCGGAGAAACTAAGGACTACAAAAATTGAAAACTAAAGACTACAAAAATTGCTCACGTTTAGTTCTCTGACTTTAAAATCTGGGGAACTGATTTACTTCCTTAGGCAGATATCATCAGCTTTCTGCAATGCAAGTACAACAGCACTTTAAATATGCTTACATTTGAAGAGAGAATCACACACAAGCGATTACATTGCAATAACATCCCACTACCAGTTGCCTCTCTCACTATTGTTTTAGAGTTTGTTACCAAATGTTTAATACTCTGCTGTACTAACCATCATCATTACCCTGTTTTTCTGTCCTTCACCCTTAATTACCCATGATTCATCCAAAGAAGATGACAGCAACTGTGGAAATGCAGCCATGCAGTTAGAGATGCCAAGAATGCTCCTACTGAAAGATTTAAACTTTATGTTCAGTCTTACAGGTGAATCAGCTGAGATCTTTCAGAGCAGTGATCTGCTCAGAAAAGCCAGCTGCTCAGAACCCAGTGTTTCCTTTAGCTGATGACCCTGCTCTTGCTTTCTCCATCCTTCATGTCATATATCCTCTCCCTGTATGTTCAAACAATGTGCATTTTCGAGTTCATCTATACATCTCCCTGCTATTACATTAATTCTTACATGAAATATTTTTCCACTAGCTATTGCCCTTTTCAGGAACGTGTCCTTGAAAGAAAACAGACTAGCTGTGGCAGTTAGATGGGCCAGACTTGAAGAAATTACTTTGAACACCCAGGATTCTGGAAGAACTCCAGAAATTAGTTTAGCCTGAGACGGGCTGCATAAATCTCTGTGCTGTACCTGTCCAAAACACAGGGATACCAAAGATTTAGGAAAATATATTTTAAGCATCTCTTCCAGTAAAATGATGTTTGGTCCTTCAGGGGAAAACAAACTTTCAAACTTAGATTCCAGGGATTGGTAAGAAAGGAAAGTCCTGGGGTCCCACAGATATGCATAGTCAATTACCATTGTTCTTAAACTGTGTTTGAGACCACATTTTTATTTGGTACTTTACAGGAGTTTCCAGTACTTTGCTTGCACTGTCTTCAGTGAGCCCTTGCAGGAACTACGTAAACTTCTTTCTCACTGTAGTCTTAAAGTATTTCAGAGCATCAGGCTGCGCCACTTTAATCATAAAACATGACCTTATTTTTGCAGACAGTCTAGTTACAGAGGAGGAATGCCATGTACTCTATGGCAATACAGAAATTTGCTATTGAGCCTTTTCCTGCCATTGTTAGTTCCAACCCATTTAGTCACAAAAAAAAAAAATATTTATTTGATTTTTGTTAGAAGCATAAAATACTTTGGTTTCAGAGCTAACTCCCAATTTCCAGTTAAAAGTGCCACTTGCTAGCCCACAAGTCACAGTTGTGGGACATCATTCCTCTTTAGAAAAAAACTACCATACAGCTTTTAAAATTAGAAGAAGGTAACTAGATATTAAATAAACAGCTCAGCAAATGGATAGATAAAATAAAAGCATATTGTCTTAAATAAGGAGATGTGACTACTGAGACTGTGAGCATGGTTAGATTCAATGTAGTTCTTCAACGCCAGAGGCAAATGAATGAATCAAGGGCAGTGGTCTCGATGTAGACCTTTCCATAAGGTCAGCTTCTCTACATCAGCTTTCCGTCATAGGCCTGCCTGTAGCTTGTTCCTGTCTTATTCTGTTTAATTTCAAAAATCTTCTCTAACTTTTAGCATAGGTCTCTCACACACTGATGACCTTTTAAATAATTAAAATGTTAACAGTTCATTCAAGCTATTATGGAACTCACTCTTCAAAGTAGCAGGTAAAGGATCAAAACTGGGAGGAAGAAGACCTGTCTGTACTACTTGGTTTTGACTTGCTTTGTTTTCTTGACAGGCTCTGTTTGAGGAGAACTGAGAAGTGTGGTTTGTTACTGGCTCAATGCTCAGAAATTCTCAGTGTCGTGTCATTATTCATTGTTCCTGTTTTGATCATTTAAACAATCTTTTCATGTTCTTTTCCTCCTGGATATACTATCTGACAGGCAACAACCAGAGTTTTCATAAACCTCTTTGGTGCCTGTGGGTGCACACGTGGCTGATGCCTGTTTAAATGGCAGTTTCACAGCCTTCGGAGGTATGCTGCATCATCCAGGAAAACAATTGCTGCACTGAAAGCTCAAGACACTTAAAATTGTCTACTCAAAACAGTGACATAGCTTGGGAAGAGAGGTAGAAAGCAGGCAAAGTACAATGTAAAATTAAATGTCCTGGACTTATTTCTGAAAATACACCATGGATTTGGTTATATATCAAATCAACAGGAACCTAGAGATAGATAAATTTAAAATGAAGAAATCTTGACTCAGTGAAAAATGTTGATAGAGTTTAAAAAAAAGAGTTACAGAAACTTCTTCACCTCCAATAAATAAATGTAAGACAGCAGTTTTGCATCTTCTATTTTGGAAAAGTGTGTTTAAAGACATTACTCAATATTTCCACATTATTTTTTTACATTTTAAATTCTACTTTCACCCTGAATCCCTCAGTTGAGAGAATGCCAAGCTTTTACTATTGTGTACGTGTATATGTACATTATCTTGCTCCAGTATAGCACTTTGCATCAGCAAAAGAAACAAACATCATTACCTGCATTTTGTGAGATGAAAACCACATGAAGAGCAATGAAGTTAATATTCACAAAACCAGTGGCAGCATCACACTGGTTCCAGGAGTGATAACAGTGGTCAATAACTTTTATACTGAAACACACTTAGTCATCACTACATCATTATTTTAATGGTTAACATTACAGGAAATCAACATAACAATTTATGCTACATACAAAGAAAAATAATTTGATGACATTGATATATAGATACAGTGTTTTAATTTTTAAACAGAACTTTAAAAAGAATGAATGAAACTTGGACTAATGACCATTTCTTCAATCATTTTTTCTATGTAGCAAGAAATTGGAGATAAACAAAACAAACACTTTTATAAACATGGTGCAGGCCCCAGCAGCATTTTCTCGAGTGAGAAAGTTGACTGATCTTCAGGACATTTAAGTGTAACTTCAGAAGAGTCATCGTATTAAAGAGAAATGCTAAAAAATTAGTTAAAGAACCTCAGTGGACAAGGTCACATTGTTCTGTCCTGTCTTGAAATCCTCCTGCTGCCTAGAAGATTACTCGACCAAATGAGATGTGGCATGTCAGCCAAGCTTTTCTATAGGATGCTGTCCCTGAAATGGCTATAAACACCAAAACATTGGTGTAGGCTTTGTTCTTTCTTTGCTTAAAATAGTGACAGGGTTGTCATTCAAATTACAGACCTCATGAGGAGCGATTGAGGGAGCTGGGTCTGTTCAGTTTGACGAAGAGGAGGCTGAGGGGGGATCTCATCATGCTCTACAGTTACTTGAAAGGACATTGTAGAGAGGTTGGTGCTGGTCTCTTCTCACAGGTAATTAGGGACAGAACCAGGGGGAATGGTTGCAAGTTGCAACAGGGCAAGTTTAGGCTGGACATTAGGAAGAAATTCTTCACAGAAAGAGTGGTCAGACACTGGAACAGACTGCCTAGGGAGGTGGTTGAGTCGTCATCCCTGGATGTGTTCAGGTGTCATTTAGATGTGGTGTTGGGTGATATGGTTTAAGGGTGAACTTGTAGTGTAGGGTTAGTAGTTGGACTCGATGATCCCAAGAGTCTTTTCCAACCTGAATTTTTCTATTCTATTCTATTCTAGTCTAGTCTAGTCTAGTCTAGTCTAGTCTATTCTGTTATCAAGGCACCTGTCTCTAGGTGCCCAGCCTGCTTGCTGAAGGCCAGTATGATACTCTCACTGTCAGCATTTGAGACATTTCGTGTAGTATATGAACCACTGTAACTTTTAGACTGAAGACAATAAAATTAGAATAATTTCCTTCTGGGCCATATTCCCCCAGACTTGTTCTCATAAATCTAATTCATACTTAGCTGCAGTTTCTGATTCTCCTGGACCTCTAGGGGACAGCACCACCTGCTTTGCTTCAGAGTTTCTAGTAGAAAAGACAGCCAAAAATAAGCTTTATCAAATTTAGGTAAAAGGACTAATCTTTGCATTCCCTCCTGCACCACATTGCCCATTGAAAGAAGTCAATAAGCAGTATTATCTAAGAAAAAAAAAAAAAAGACCCCCCAAAAGTTTTCATCAAAGTTAGCCTGAATAGGCTGGATGTATGCACCATGACTTCTGAATTTATTCTGATAGTTCAGTATAGAAATACTGCATGAAATTCTTATATCAGAAAAAAAGAACTGCTATCCCAAATTATACACAAGCATGACTAATAACATCTTATCATAGCTCTGAAATGTCAGTGATTTGGCTGCTTCTAGAAGCATAATACTGAACAAAATACAGCACCGTGTGATCCTATGCATTTATTTCCAATCCATAGTTTTGCCTTACATTTTTGATTATTTTTTTCGGACTTAATCATCTACATTTTCAGTTACTTGGGACTGTTAGATTCATAAGGTTTTTTCACATGATAGACCTATCTGAAATAAGTTGGCATATATCCCTGAATCTCTTCCAATACAGTATTTTTTCCATGTAATATTGTCCAGTCCAGCCCTATGGGCACAGGTTTTCATCACTTTGCTCTCCAGAAGGTATTGCATTGCCCACAGTTCTGCAATTGTTATTCCAAGCCAGGATATACCTGCTTGAGCTTACCTGCAGCTCCTAGTCCTTCTCCATACTGGTTTATTAATCTTGTCTCCTCAAACACTCAATTATTCTTCAGTTTAGCAACTGATTAGATCCCTCACTTTATTTCCTACTTAATCAGGAATTTTGCAAATCTCAGCAGCTTACTTCCAGTTATCACTCCTCCTAGTACCGTATTCTGTCAGACCAGGAATAAGGGTTAGGTTTCACAAAGGTCAGTCTGGCCTGTGTCAGGCATCAAATACTTTATGGTTTCTTTGCTTGTGATTCTTTTTAGACCACAAAACCTAGAAATAGCCCAAAGGACACAAGCTTTAGTGAAAATAGAAAGTAGTTTTGAGAGGTCTTTTGATTGCAGAACCAATTATGGTTGCAACCTGATCAAAGGCCATTAGAAAAACTGTGGGCACCCAGACAGAGGTCCCACGGAAGCGTGCGGGTGTTCAGGCCTTGGGCTGCAGAGCGCCGCAGCCTGGCACTTGCTGTGGAGGGTAGCAGAGATGACACCTGTGTCAGATGTGACCAGGTGAATGAGCTGCTCAGCCTGGTGGCTGAGCTGAAGGATGAAGTAGAAAGGCTGAGGAGTATCAGGGAGTCTGAGAGAGAGATATAGATTGATGGGGCCACTTCCTGAATCGTAAGCAGCAAGTTCCACAAGAAGCAGAAAATCCCCTCGCCTCTGGCCATCAGGCAAAAGGAAGGGAAGCAGGGGAGGAGGAAAATCCCTGCCTGGCCTCCCTCAGCTGCCCAGTTGCCCTTGCAAAACAGGTATGGGGCTCTAGACAATGAGAACCAGGTAAAGGATGAGACAGGTGGAGGTTCATCCATAGGGCTGTCAAGGGTGAATCAGTCAGCCACACACATTAAGACTTCTTTGGCCAAGAAAAAAAGGAGGGTAATTGTTGTGGGGGACTCCCTTCTGAGGGGAACAGAGGGCCCTAGGATATTATTAAGAATCTTCCAGGTCTGGTTAAACCCTCTGATTATTACACGCTTCTGTTTATGCAGATTGGTAATGATGAGATAGCAGAGAGATGTCCAGAAGCAATCAAAAGGGACTTTAGGGCACTGGGACAGATGCTTGAAGGATCAGGTGCACAGGTTGTGTTTGCCTCCATTCCTTTAATTACGGGGAAAAATAGTGGAAGGTTCAACAAAGTGCAGCAGATGAATATTCGTCTAAAAGGGTGGTGTCAACAGTCTAGCTTTGGGTTTTCAACCATGACGAGATCTACATGGCACCTGATCTACTAAAACGAGATGGTGTTCAAATGATGAAAAAGGGTAAAATGATCCTCCGTCATGAGCTGGCAGGACTCACAGAATGTTCTTTAAACTAGATATGAAGGGGGAAGGGGTTACAACCAGATCAAATGGAAATGAGCCTGGGATACACGTAGTGACATAAGAAGCAGAGGCACTAGCACAGATGAAGTACAATTGTATTTTATTGGGGGCTCCAGGTACCTTATCAGGGGCCCAACTCAAATGTCTTTATGTGAATGCCCACAGTTTGGGTAATAAACAAGAAGAGCTGGAGATGCTTGTGAGTCTGCAGCACTATGACCTGATCGGCATCACAGAAACATGGTGGAATGACTCATGTGATTGGTTTGTTGGACTAGAGGGGTATACACTGTTCGGGAAGGACAGGCAGGGGAAACGAGGAGGGGGTGTTGCCCTCTATGTCAATGAACGGCTAGAATGCATGCAGCTCCACCTGGGAAGTGATGACGAAAGAACCGAGTGCCTGTGGACTAGGGTGAAAGGAAGGGTGGGAGACTTTACAGTGGGGGTGTGCTACAGACCACCCAGTCAGGAGGACCAAGTGGATGAGGCCCTTCATAAACAGATAGGAGTTGCTGCTCGTTCACAAATCCTGGTCCTCATGGGGGATTTTAATCACCTGGACATCAGTTGGAAAAACAACACAGCAGGGAACAAGCAATCCAGGAGGTTCCTGGAATGCATTGATGATAACTTCCTTATCCAAGTAATAGAGGAATGAATGAGGAGAGGTGCCATGTTAGACCTCGTTCTTGTCAATAGGGAAGGGCTGGTGGGTAATGTTAATCTTGTGAGTAGCCTTCGCTTCAGTGACCATGAGATGGTGGATTTTGAGATCCTAAGGGCAGCTAAGAGCTAAGCTTGATACCCTTGATTTCAGAAGAGCTGATTTTCACCTCTTCAGGAACCTCCTTAGTAGTGTGCCATGGGATAAAGCCCTGGAGGGACTGGGAGCCCAAGAAAGCTGGTTGACTTTCAAGGATCATCTCCTCCAAGCTCAAAGGCATTGCATCCCTAGAAGGAAGAAATCAGGCAAAAAGACCAGGAGGCCTATATGGATAAACAAAGAACTCCTGGCGAAAATCAAATACAAAAGGGGAACACACAAAGCGTGGAAGCAGGGACTGGTAACCTGGGATGATTACAAGGAAGTTGCTTGTGTAATCAGAGACCAGGTTAGAAAAGCTAAGGCCCTGACAGAGTCAAATCTGGCCAGCAATATTAGAAATAACAGAAGAGAATTTTACAGGTACATAAGAGGAAAAAGGAAAACGAGATAGAATGTAGGGCCTCTCCGGAAGGATACAGGTGACCTGGTTACTGAGGATGTGGAGAAGGCTGAAATATTTGACAAGTTTTTTGCCTCAGTCTTCACTGGCAACCACTCTAACCACATCACCTAAATCACAGAGGGTGTTGGCTGGGTCTGGGAGAGTGAATGACAAAAACGGGTAGGAGCAGATCACACCTAGAGAACCTGAAGGTGCACAAGACCATGGGACCTGATGAGATACATCCACAAGTCCTGAAGGAATTGGCGGCTGAAGTTGCTGGGCCACTGGCCATCGTATTTGAGAAGTCCTGGCAGTCTGGTGAGGTTCCCACAGATTGGAAAAGGGTGAACATAAACCCCATCTTTAAAAAAGGGACCAAGGATAAGCCGGGGAACTACAGACCAGTCAGCCTCACCTCTGTGCCGGGTAAAATCATGGAACAGATTCTCCTGTAGCTGTACTAAGGCACATAAAAAATAACCAAGTGGTTGGTGACTTGCTAGGGGCAAGCTGTGCCTGACTAATTTAGTGGCCTTCAATGATAAAGCTACAGTGCTGGTTGACATGGGAA